>NC_069500.1:465772497-465874997 GCF_027579735.1 Bombina bombina | reverse complement strand
TACAAATAGCACTGTCCGGTACTTTAAGTTAGGTCTCCTTCCTCCCCAAAGCTTGTCCGAAGCAGTGTTCTTTTATCCTGCCCAAATGGCGCCCGGTCAGCAAGGCCTCATCTGGATCTTATTTGGGATATACCACCCGAAATTGTAGCCTGTGGTGTACTCTCAGTGGATCCTAACTTCAGCAACTGTTCACAAAGCTATTAAAGCAATTTAGCCTTTAGATATATGCCCCAAAACTTTATATAAATTGTATTTAATCTGGAGCTCTTAATGCGTACGTCTGCTCAGACCGGCTGTTGGCTCCCGTTTTTTTTTTTTCATTTTTATTATTAAATATATATATATATATATATATATATATATATACATATACACACACACACAGTGGATATAAAAAGTCTACACACCCCTGTTAAAATGTCAGATTTCTGTGATGTAAAAAACATGAGACAAAGATAAATAATTTCAGAACTTTTTCCACCTTTAATGTGTCCTATAAACTGTACAACTCAATTGCAAAACAAACTGAAATATTTTAGGTGGTGGGAAGTAAAAATAAAAAACTAAAATAATATGGTTGCATAAGTGTGCATACCCTTAAACTAATAATTTGTTGAAGCACCTTTTGATTTTATTACAGCACTCAATCTTTTGGGTATGAGTCTATCAGCATGGCACATCTTGACTTGGCAATATTGGCCCACTCTTCTTTGCAAAAACACTCCAAATCTGTCAGATTGTGAGGGCATCTCCTGTGCAGAGCCCTCTTCAGATCACCCCACAGATTTTTGATTGAATTCAGGTCTGGGCTCTGACTGGTCTATTCAAAAACTTTAATCTTCTTCTGGTAAAGCCATTCCTTTGTTGATTTGAACGTATACTTTGGGTAGTTGTCATGCTGAATGATGAAGTTCCTCTTCATGTTCAGCTTTCTAGCAGACGCCTGAAGGTTGTGTGCCAATATTGACTGGTATTTGGAACTGTTCATAATTCCCTCTACCTTGACTAAGGCCCCGGTTTCAGATGACAAAAAAACATAATTTATGTAAGAACTTACCTGATAAATTCATTTCTTTCATATTAGCAAGAGTCCATGAGCTAGTGACGTATGGGATATACATTCCTACCAGGAGGGGCAAAGTTTCCCAAACCTTAAAATGCCTATAAATACACCCCTCACCACACCCACAATTCAGTTTAACGAATAGCCAAGAAGTGGGGTGATAAGAAAAAAGTGCGAAAGCATATAAAATAAGGAATTGGAATAATTGTGCTTTATACAAAAAAATCAAAACCACCACAAAAAAGGGCGGGCCTCATGGACTCTTGCTAATATGAAAGAAATGAATTTATCAGGTAAGTTCTTACATAAATTATGTTTTCTTTCATGTAATTAGCAAGAGTCCATGAGCTAGTGACGTATGGGATAATGATTACCCAAGATGTGGATCTTTCCACACAAGAGTCACTAGAGAGGGAGGGATAAAATAAAGACAGCCAATTCCTGCTGAAAATAATCCACACCCAGAATAAAATTTTAATGAAAAAACATAAGCAGAAGATTCAAACTGAAACCACTGCCTGAAGTACGTTTCTACCAAAAACTGCTTCAGAAGAAGAAAACACATCAAAATGGTAGAATTTAGTAAAAGTATGCAAAGAGGACCAAGTTGCTGTTTTGCAAATCTGATCAACCGAAGCTTCATTCTTAAACGCCCAGGAAGTAGAAACTGACCTAGTAGAATGAGCTGTAATCCTTTGAGGCGGAGTGTTACCCGACTCAACATAGGCATGATGAAATAAAGATTTCAACCAAGATGCCAAAGAAATGGCAGAAGCTTTCTGGTCTTTTCTAGAACCGGAAAAGATGACAAATAGACTAGAAGTCTTTCGGAAAGACTTAGTAGCTTCCACATAATATTACAAAGCTCTAACAGCATCCAAAGAATGCAATGATTTCTCCTTAGAATTCATAGGATTAGGACATAATGAAGGAACCACAATTTCTCTACTAATGTTGTTAGAATTCACAACCTTAGGTAAAAAATTCAAAAGAAGTTCGCAGCACCGCCTTATCCTGATGCAAAATCAGAAAAGGAGACTCACAAAAAAGAGTAGATAATTCAGAGACTCTTCTGGCAGAAGAGATGGCCAAAAGAAACAAAACTTTCCAAGAAAGTAATATAACGACCAAAGAATGCATGGGTTCAAAAGGAGAAGCTTGAAGAGCCCCCAGAACCAAATTCAAACTCCAAAGAGGAGAAATTGACTTAATGACAGGTTTTATACGAACCAAAGCTTGTACAAAACAATGAATATCAGGAAGATTAGCAATCCTTCTGTGAAAAAGAACAGAAAGAGCAGAGATTTGTCTTTCAAGAAACTTGCGGACAAACCTTTATCTAAACCATCCTGAAGAAATATAAGTCTTCCAGACTCTATAATATATCTCTCTAGATACAGATTTACGAGCCTGTCACATAGTATCAATCACAGAGTCAGAGAAACCTCTTTGACCAAGAATCAAGCGTTCAAACTCCACACCTTAAAATTAAGGTTTTGAGATCCTGATGGAAAAAAGAACCTTGAGACAGAAAGACTGGTCTTAACGGAAGAGTCCACAGCTGGCAAGAGGCCATCCGGACAAGATCCGCATACCAAAACCTGTGAGGCCATGCTGGAGCTACCAGCAGGACAAACGAGCATTCCTTTAGAATATTAGAGAATACCCTTGGAAGAAGAACTAGAGGCGGAAAGATATAGGCAGGATGACACTTGTAAGGAAGAGATAATGCATCCACTGCCTCCGCCCGAGGATCCCTGGATCCGGACAGATACCAGGGAAGTTTCTTGTTTAGATGAGAAGCCATCAGATCTATTTCTGAGAGTTCCCACATTTGAACAATCTGAGGAAATACCTCTGGGTGAAGACCATTCGCCCAGGTGCAACGTTTGGCGACTGAGATAATCCGCTTTCCAATTGTCCATACCTGGGATATGAACCGCAGAGATTAGACAGGAGCTGGATTCCGCCCAAACCAAAATTCGAGATACTTCTTTCATAGATAGCCAGAGGACTGTGAGTCCCTCCTTGATGATTGATGTATGCCACAGTTGTGACATTGTCTATCTGAAAACAAATGAACAACTCTCTCTTCAGAAGAGGCCAAGACTGAAGAGCTCTGAAATTGCACGGAGTTCCAAAATATTGATCGGAAATCTCACCTCCTGAGATTCCCAAACCCCTTGTGCCGTCAGATACCCCCACACAGCTCCCCAACCTGTAAGACTTGCATCTGTTGAGATTATAGTCCAGGTCGGAAGAACAAAGAAGCCCCCTGAACTAAACGATGGTGATCTGCCCACCATGTCAGAGAGTGTCGTATAATCGGTTTAAAGATATTAATTGAGATATCTTTGAGTAATCCCTGCACCATTGGTTCAGCATACAGAGCTGAAGAGGTCGCATGTGAAAACGAGCAAAGGAGATCGCATCTGATGCGGCAGTCCTAAGACCTAAAATTTCCATGCATAAGGCTACCAAAGGGAATGATTGTGACTGAAGGTTTTGACAAGCTGATATCAATGTTAAACTTCTCTTGTCTGACAAGGACAGAGTCATAGACACTGAATCTATTCTAGAAACCTAAAAAGGTTACACTTGTCTGAGGAATCAATGAACTGATTGGTAAATTGATCCTCCAACCATGAACTTGAAGAAACAACACAAGTCGATTCGTATGAGATTCTTCGAAAATGAGAAGACTGAGCAAGTACCCAGATATTGTCCAATAAGGAAATACCAAAAAACCCTGTTCTCTGATTACAGAAAGAAGGGCACCGAGAACCTTTGAAAAAAATTATTGGAACTGAGGCTAGGCCAAACAGTAGAGCCACAAAACTGGTAATGCTTGTCTAAAAAGAGAATCTCAGACACTAAAAGTGATCTGGATGAATCGGAATATGTAGATACACATCCTGTAAATCTATTGTAGACATATAATGCCCTTGCTAAACAAAAGGCAGGACAGTCCTACAGTAACCATCTTGAATGTTGGTATCCTTACATAACGATTCAATATTGATAGATCCGGAACTGGTCTGAAGGAATTGACCTTCTTTGGTACAATGAAGAGATAAAATAAAACCCCAGCCCCTGTTCCAGAACTGGAACTGGCATAATTACTCCAGCCAACTCTAGATCTGAAACACATTTCAGAAATGCTGAGCCTTTGCTGTGTTAACTGGGACACGGGAAAGAAAAAAATCTCTTAGCAGGAGGCCTTAACTGAAGCCAATTCTGTACCTTTCTGAAACAATGTTCTGAAACCAGAAATTGAGAACGGAATTGATCAAAATTTCTTTGAAGAAAACGTAATCTGCCCCATACCAGCTGAGCTGGAATAAGGTTCGCACCTTCATGGGTACTTAGGAGCTGGCTATAGGTTTTCTAAAAGGCTTGGATATATTCCAAACTGGAAATAGTTTCCAAACTGATACCGCTCCTGAGAATGAAGGATCAGGCTTTTGTTCCTTATTGTGAGGAAAGGAACGAAATGATTATTAGACCTAAAATTACCTTAGATTTTTTATCCTTTGGAAAAAAAGTTCCCTTCCTTCCAGAAACAGTTGAAATAATAATTTATTACCCTGGAAAGAAAGGGAAAGCAAAGTTGACTTAGAAGACATATCAGTATTCCAAGTTTAATCCATAAAGCTTTTCTAGCTAAAATAGCTAGAGACATATACCTGACATCAACTCTAATGATATCAAAAGATGGTATCACCAATAAAATTATTAGCATGTTCTAGAATAATAATAATGCTATAAAATTATGATCTGTTACTTGTTGCGCTAAAGCTTCTAACCAAAAAGTTGAAGCTGCAGCAACATCCGCTAAAAATATAGCAAGTCTAAGAAGATTACCTGAACATAAGTAAGCTTTTCTTAGAAAGGATTCAATTTTCCTATCTAAAGGATCCTTAAATGAATTACTATCTGCCGTAGGAATAGTAGCACATTTAGCAGGAGTAGAGACAGCCCCATAACCTTAGGGATTTTGTCCCAAAAAAACTCTAATCTGTCAGATGGCACAGGATATAATTGCTTAAACGTTTAGAAGGAGTAAAAGAATTACCCAAATTATTCCATTCCCTGGAAATTACTTCAGAAATAGCATCAGGGAGATTAAACACTTCTGGAATAACTACAGGAGATTTAAAAACCTTATTTAAACGTTTAGATTTAGAATTTAGAGGACCAGAATCCTCTATTTCTAATGCAATTAATACTTCTTTAAATAAAGAACGAATAAATTCCATCTTGAACAAATACAAAGATTTATCAGCATCAACCTCTGAGACAGAAACCTCTGAACCAGAAGAACCATTATCAGTATCAGAATGATGATGTTCATTTAAAAATTCATCTGAAAAAAGAGAAGTTTTAAAAGACTTTTATGTAAACTAGAAGGAGAAATAACAGACATAGCCTTCTTAATGGATTTAAAAAATAAAATCTCTTATGTTTATCAGGAACACTCTGAAAATTAGATGTTGACGGAACAGCAACAGGTAATGTAACAGTACTAAAGGAAATTTTATCTGCATTAATAAGTTTGTCATGACATGCAATACAAACAACAGCTGGAGAAACAGATACCAAAAATTATAGCAGATACACTTAGCTTGGTAGCTCCAGCAGTAGACAGCGATTTTCCTGTAGTATCTTCTGACTCAGATGCAACGTGAGACATCTTGCAATATGTAAGAGAAAAAACAACATATAAAGCAAAATTGATCAAATTCCTTAAATGACAGTTTCAGGAATGGGAAAAAATGCCAAAGAACAAGCTTCTAGCAACCAGAAGCACTGAAAAAATAAGACTTAAATAATGTGGAGACAAAAGCGACGCCCTTATTTTTTAGTGCCAAATAAGACAACCACATTATTTGGCGCCTAAATGCTTTTGGCGCCAAAAATGACGCCACATCCGGAACGCCGACATTTTTGGCGCAAAATAACGTAAAAAAATGACGCAACTTCCGGCGACACGTATGACGCCGGAAACGGAAAAGAATTTTTGCGCCAAAAAAGTCTGCGCCAAGAATGACGCAATAAAATGAAGCATTTTCAGCCCCCGCGAGCCTAACAGCCCACAGGAAAAAAAGAGTCAAATTTTTGAAGGTAAGAAAAAATGATTAATTCAAATGCATTATCCCAAATATGAAACTGACTGTCTGAAAAATAAGGAAAGTTGAACATTCTGAGTCAAGGCAAATAAATGTTTGAATACATATATTTAGAACTTTATAAACAAAGTGCCCAACCATAGCTTAGAGTGTCACAGAAAATAAGATTTACTTACCCCAGGACACTCATCTACATGTTTGTAGAAAGCCAAACCAGTACTGAAACGAGAATCAGCAGAGGTAATGGTATATATAAGAGTATATCGTCGATCTGAAAAGGGAGGTAAGAGATGAATCTCTACGACCGATAACAGAGAACCTATGAAATAGACCCCGTAGAAGGAGATCACTGCATTCAAATAGGCAATACTCTCCTCACATCCCTCTGACATTCACTGCACGCTGAGAGGAAAACCGGGCTCCAACTTGCTGCGGAGCGCATATCAACGTAGAATCTAGCACAAACTTACTTCACCACCTCCATCGGAGGCAAAGTTTGTAAAACTGAATTGTGGGTGTGGTGAGGGGTGTATTTAAAGGCATTTTAAGGTTTGGGAAACTTTGCCCCTCCTGGTAGGAATGTATATCCCATACGTCACTAGCTCATGGACTCTTGCTAATTACATGAAAGAAAACAGAACAAAAGCATGCTGCTACCATCACCATGTTTCACTGTGGGTATGGTGTTCTTTTGGTGATGTGCAGTGTTGTTTTTGCGCCAAACATATCTTTTGGAATTATGGCCAAAAAGTTCAACCTTGGTTTCATCAGACCATAACACCTTTTTCCACATGATTTTTGGAGACTTAAGATGTTTTTGTAAAATTTAGCCAGGCTTGGGTGTTTTTATTTGTAAGAAAAGGCTTCCATCTTGCCACTCTACCCCATAGCCCAGACATATGAAGAATACGGGAGATTGTTGTCACATGTACCACACAGCCAGTACTTGCCAGATATTCCTGAAGCTCCTTTAATGTTGCAGTAGGCCTCTTCGCAATCTCCCAGACCAACAGATGGGATTCCACTAATAGGATTCACTAGAAGTTCACAACAGCACTTTGGAAATATTTTTTCCTTTTTTCCTCTTTCTTTCTATTTTTTGTGTCACCCAGCACTGAACAATATCTCATTTCTATTTTCGATTTTCAGTTTTCTTCTTTTTTGTTCATCATTTAACTGCTTTTTTATCACATTTTTATCACATTTGGACGTTTGATACATTTTTTATTGTATTTAGAGATTTAGACACACATATCATATGTGCACAGACACCTTTTCTCTTGCAAGACTTATGGGACACATCATTTGGGACACCTATATGTGTACCACCTTATAATGAGACTTTCCAAAGGCCATATTCTAGGAGCTTATTCAGATTGGCCATTTCTCTTTGTCTCTACTATTACTTATACCAGTTTTCATTTTTATTCTTGTTGTTTTTATAGAATGCTAATTTTATTTATTTATATGCCACTCATGGATCCATGATTGTATAACTACTACCGTTTTATTGTACATCTATTTGCTTTACTGTTAAATTAAGTTAATAAATTGTTATCACTCATTCAACCATTTAACCACTCCACCTCAACCTTTCACTTAGGCCCTCACTTCATCTACACATATTAAATTTATATATAATAATGTTAATGTAAAATATATATCTATAGCAATAGGTATATATATATATATATATATATATATATATGAATATATATTTAATAATAAAACAAATCTGTATGTAAAGAACATTGGAATGTAAAATATTAATAATTCCTTTTATGTTAGCGCGCAATGAAATAAGTGTTAGTTTTTTTTCTTCGGCGCTCTCCATTGAAGTCTGTGGGGAGAATAAGTTAGCATGGTTGTGATATCCGAAGTGCTTTGGTTGGCACGCGTCGGGTTTTGTTCCCACGCAAAACGTTTACTTTTAACTTGTAATACATGTGCTAACCTGTGAGCGCAAACAGATTACTTCTGGCAGTTTTAAAGCTCCAGCGAAAGCGCAAAATAGTGCGCCACTTGCAATCTAGCCCTAAATAATCATTTTGAAAAAGAAGGTGTTTGATGGAAGCTAAATATTAGTGAGATCATTTGTACGTTAGAATATGTTGTATGGCTGAAGGCTGCAATTTTATATGCACGGCGGAATGACTGCAGGCAATTAAAAATAAATACATCGGAATTATCTGCTATAAATCAAACAATATATATTAGTATCTAATCACTTCATTGTGGAAAGTATGGGTATATCTCAGGTAAGAGTAATGTCTTGAGCATTCAAATAAACTTATAAAAAAAAACTAAAAAAAAAAAAAACTGGTACTGACGTTGCTGAATCATTAACTGGCATCTCCATGTTCATATTAAATTGTCAGACTATAATGATGATCTCTTGTTTTGTATATAAACAAGGCATATTGATATACCAGATTGGGGATGTGTTTGTATTGTAGGTTTGGTCACCAAATGTTTTAAAATGATTTACATTAGAAGGTAGGTGCTATTAACATTGGGTGAATAGATTTATAGAGAATCATGTTTCATAGACACCATGGGTCAGCCAAAGCAATTATTTTGATGTTAAAAATGGCCTACCCAGTCCACCACCTTTGCTGACCTCTTGCTGGCAATAGTGCATATGCAAACATTTCTGCTGTATGATTGCTTCTTAGCTTAACTACTCTTAATTGGGTGCAGAATGTAATGTCATAGCAAGGCAGGTGGTCACCCTAAATCAACAATTTAGGAGAAAACAAAAGATCATTTGGGGGATGGGAGAATTTCTGGTTTAAGCAGTTCCTGTGTTCACAGTTAAACTGCATTTAGCAGTGGAAATGTTTCCTAAGAACAGTATGTGGCAACATGAGGTTACTGTACAAATTAACCTTTTCACCTCAGACACAAAGTGTACTGAATTAACAAAAGAAATGATACAATTTTATTAAAACACTTGCACAGTTTATATATATATATATATATATATATATATATATATATATATATATATATATATATATATATATATATATATATATATGTGTGTGTGTGTGTATTAATTCACTGGCTTAAAAAAAATTAAATTGGCAAATCACATTTTAATGAGAAGTATTGCATTAAGGTAATTCATTATGTAAAGAATAACATTTGTATTTTTCGAAAATTACAGTGGTGTATGTTTTCATTCTAAAAGGTTGGCTAAAGTGAAATATGAGGGAGTTGGTTTACAGAATAGCAGATAGAATTCTATCTATAAACATTCTAATTTTATACAGTAGATTTAAACATATTTTTGTGAGTAAATGGCATCTCTTGCATATTCTTAAACATTATAAACAATAATTATGTAGTCTGCTTTTAGCCAAAAGAACACCTGCTTCATACTTTTCTGATTAAATAAAATTAATCAATAAGGCAGAGCTGTTAAAACTGCTTTGTTAAGCTATACAATAAGTGTTACATATCCCATTAGTTTTCTTTATGTTTATGCCAGCCAGGATAAACTCCATTGCTAGTTCACCCTTTATGTAAAATGACAATCATTAGGCATGTCTGTGTTTTCGTTTCTATTTGCAGTGGAGAAAAAAAAAAAACACTTGTTGCCTATTTCTATACACTCACTCTTTTTCTTCCAGATCCAGAGCACTGAAATAATCCAGCCCCAGAGTTTGGTGGTGTCTTTTTTCTGCTTTCACACACAGGAGAGGAAGTAACAGACATCACAGTTTCTAAGCTAATGGTAACACAGCCTTGCACAGAAGCTGGAGGCTGTCAGCGAAGAACGAGAAAGGAAAGATCTTGTATGTTCAAAAGAAAAAAATACATTATCAGCCCTCTAAAAGGACGTTTTGGAGCCCCTTCTTTTGTGGATCTGCTGGAGTTTCAATACTTACACAAAACACAGCTGTTGCAGAGATAACATTGCTATGGAAAACGGGTATTGTGTTTGCTGGGATCCTTCAAAGGGATTAAAAAATATCTTGTTTTGTTGAGGTGTTTTGTTTTTTTACATGCTGCATGAATTTGGAGAATTTGAAGGGTGATAATGCTTGTGTATTCATTTCTATGAGAAACGTCAATGTGCAGAGAAACAAGAGGAAGCACATTTAACTCTGCCATTTGCTGCATAGAAAAAGCGTGATTTTCGTATTAACTGTGCTGCATTTTTAATTTTTAGTTTGATTTTAATCTTCATTAGAGCACGCTACACATTCATGCAGCAGGGTGCCCCTTGGGATTTAAGAGAAGCGGAGCCCGCAAAACGTCTTTTTACGGATTTTCCTATTTTTTCCTCCTCTATCAGGAAGCATTTAACACGGACAGCCTGGATGTGTCTGCTGCTCCCTGTGTGTGTCATGAAATCTGCAACATGTTGGAGATTGGAATTAAGGAGCATTTTGTAGACAAAACAGCCTGAATTCTCTGCAAGCAAAAATCATGCCTATTCTTTGAAGGAATCCTGTGTTTTTTTCTTTTCTTTGCAGTAGGAAATCCTGCAGGAATCGAGTCTAGTTTTACAAGGCAGAGGAAAACAGTGGGTCAGAGAAACAACAATCCCCGTTTAATGAATAAGTGGCCCAATACTGATATTTTTTGATGTTTGGGTATCAACTGAATTTGCATTTTCTTCTACTTGGATTTATTTTTTGTTTAAAAGGCGGGAGTGATTTTTATTTGGATTTCTTGTTCTTATTTTTATATCATCACCACAACCCTTTTGCTTCAAGAAAATTCTTTCGTTTTTTTTCAAGCACTAAAAAGAGGCCCCATCTAGGAAGGATGTGTTATTTTTAATTTATACTATATGTACTGTGGAATCCTTTCGTGACCTCATATACCTTTCTTAAAATCAATGTACAGATCCCCCCACATCCTCAAAGATTTTTCTCCACTGTCTTTAAAATTCACCAAAAATATAGATATTTAAAAACCTATTTTTTAAAGTAATAACGAGAACTTGGACTGGTTCTAATAAGATTACATATTGTGTTGGGGAAAACAAAGCTTTATTTTTACCTTTATTTATTGTTTGGGTTATTTTGGTTTTACCTTTTTATTTTTTAAAGACTGCTGCTGTGAAGGTAGAGGGTTTTTGTTGTGTTGCTGTATTTCCCCCCTTGTGGTGTATATCTGTGGCCGGGTTTGGCGGCGGCTGCTGTGTGTGCTGCAGCTCTACTCTCTCTCAAACATGGCGGACCTGGAGGCGGTGCTGGCCGATGTCAGCTATCTGATGGCGATGGAGAAGAGCAAGTCCACCCCGGCTGCCAGGGCCAGTAAGAAGATTGTGTTACCTGAGCCCAGGTAAATAGCAAAGGCAGTCATATTTATAACATACCCCAGTTTGTTCTTAGCCAGAGACGTGGGAGACAGCAGGACACATACTGCTCATAATGTAATTACAGTGTAAGACCCTCTCTGTCAGGAAATCCTGTCATAGTACCAAGAAATCTAGCTATGGTCCTAGGGTGTGTGCAAAATCATTTTGTGTGTACATACAAGCATCTTTATAAACACATGTATTAGAGACCTAATTCTTATACACACACACACACACACACACATATATATATATATATATATATATATATATATATATATATATATATATATATATATATATATATGAGACAGTAATTCTTACACTATATATATATATATATATATATATATAAAAAAATATATATAGTGTAATATATATATAATATAATTATATATAATATATAATAAATATATATAATCTGCAAATGATACTTTAGATAATGTTGTTTGTGTACAAATACACAATTTAAAAATGCCTTTATACACAAATGCAAGTTAACTCACACACTGTGTTTACTATAAAAATACATTCTATTCAGTGCTTAAAGGGACAGGAAACCCCAAAATTTTATTTCATGATTTGGATAGAACATAAAATTTTAAACAACTTTCCAATTTACGTCTATTATCAAATTTGATTAATTATTTTGTTATCCTTTGCTGAAGGAACAGCATTGCACTATTGGCAGCTAGCTGAACACATCTAGTTAGCCAATCAGAAGAGACAAATGTGTGCAGGCACCAATCAGCAGCTAGCTCCCACTAGTGTAGGATATGTGCGTATTATTTTTTCAACAAGGGATATCAAGAAAAGAAGTACATTTGAAAATATCATTCAATTTAAAACTGTCTTAAAATTTACGTGCTCTATCTGAATTATCCAAGACTAATTTTGACTTTCCTATCTCTTTAACAAAATGGGGCTATTTGGCACCAGCATAATATCAGTAGTAATTTTACAATCCGTAATAATTTTACATAATTTTTATAAATCATAAAATACACGTCCAGTCTAAAATAATAAATAAAAAAATGGCACCCTCTCCATGTCTCTGTGGATCTGAAAACTAAGCTGATAGGTCTGTACACCACTGAGATTGAGTGTCATGTGTTGGACCAGTTGGTTGTTCGTGATGTGTACAAACCTAAATTCCCAGATTACCTCTGGAGGTGTGGTGAGGATTACACTTAAAATTTAGGTTAACATTTCATAATATTTAATGTATATTTCAAACCTATAAAATCCCTGATAATATGCTGGGCACAAACAACTCGCGCAACAACTAATGTTCTAGAATTTCCCTTTATTATGCAGTGCATATGTAGTTATAGTATTTTTTGGAAACAGTATGTGCTAGGGCAGGGGTGTCAAATTGGCCTGTGGCCCTAATTTTTATTGGCCCAAGACACCTACATGAACAATAATAATATTCTTATTACTTAAAGAGCGAGTATGCTTATTGTTAGGGTTGCACATGCGTCCAACCTCCATTCAGCTCTCCATTAAAATGACTGTATCCCTTTGTTACGATATTGCAATTCATTTGTTGTAAAGTGATCTACTTTGTTTTCTTTTTTTTTTTTATTACAAATGAAAACATAGATAAGTGCATAACAATTTTTTTTTGACACATGCAGCACTTCTTTATATGTGGTCATTACTATGGCAGCACTAATTTCACACATTATTTTTTCCCATTCCTTTCCATAAGTTTTTCTTTAAAATCACATACTTTTATATTTGATAAATACAATTTTATAAATATTTATTTTATCTCGGAGAGCAACTAGATGGAGCGTGTGTGTCACCTTCTTAAAATCATTAGAGCGTGTTTCATCAAGCCAGAGAAAGTTATTTAGGAGTTACAGAACACAATATTTTGACATGTATACAGTTATAGCAAATGTCACTGCTTTGTTTAGCAAGATATGTAGATAGTGTGTGTGTGGCCCAAGTGAGTTGCACTTGTATGGAAAAATGGCAGCCGCTGTAATACACCTATTTTGTGTGTGTGTGTATATGTGTGTGTGTGTGTATGTATGTATGTATGTGTATATGTATATATATATATATATATATATATATATATATATATATATATATATATATATATATATATATATATATATATATATATATATATATATTACACACAGCTACCTACCTGGAAAATTGCTATAATTTACCAGTGCATTAAAGACAGGAGAGCAAAAGTTACTAAAGTTAATTATAGGCAATAGTCTAATTTCTTTATTACTTACTAGTCCATTTCAATTTTTTTCTAGTCTAGGGCTAGTGGACATAGGTGTGAATTTGTATTGGTGTCCTTTAAAACATACAAACAAAAAAAAGATTTAATACAAATGTTGACTGTAACACACAAAATTGCTCAGGACAAAGGGGGAAGATACTAAATCTTAAATTGTGTAACATACTTGAAGCAATATTTTTAACTTCTTGATTCACACACGTTTCTCCATCATAGTCCACAGCCAGATATAATATGATATCACTTGCAGGCTTCTGGTATTGAGGTGGCAATCAGCTATGCAGAACTACTCTCTGAGCAAGAATACTGACCCTAGGCTCCTTCTAGTCTATATTTGTAGCAATACTCTCTTCCATGGGCCCTCTAAGAGTAATGCTCCTAGAGCTCCCGATAAGTTTCTGTAATGAAAGGAGAGATTTATTAGTTATTTTCACATATGTCATTATGTTAGCGTGAAACCCTGTTTCCTGCTCCTCTGGGGTATGCTGTTAATTGTAATTCCCAGGTGTGGCTAAGATGAATGCAAGCAGCTGCCAGGTGCGGCCTACAAAAAACAGTCCGCGCAAAGGACAATATGACGGTGCAATTAAGTCTTCCAATTTTAGGCATCAGGTGCAAATGGATTTGTTTAGTTCAGAAAATCTTATGTTTTCATATTGTTTGAATTTGGTTCCTTTTAAAATATATTTTTAATAATAGGAGATAATACAAATATATTTAAAACTTTTAAAGGGTTAAGGAATTGTTTAATTTTATATAAATAATTTTGTTTGCTGTCATGTATTTATATTATGTGTTAAGTGGCTTGATGTCATTTTAGTCTGTACGGTAAAAAGAAGGGCTGTTGTGCATCCATGTTGATGGTCAAGATATAAGGAGGGATATTTAATTAATGGGCCACTGTAAGTAAATATTTTCTATGCCTGTTACTAAGTAACTACCCCAAATACGCTTATTATCAATAGCAATTCATTAACATATCTCTACCGTATATCAGAAATCTTGTCTGCAAATTTAATTGTTTTCCAAACCCACTCCGTGGGTATCCTTTGCTCTTTACCAATCCGTTTACAATACCTAGGTTTCAAAATGGCGCTTTAAACACAAAGTTATTGGTTTAAGTATTTAGAACATGCAGTGCTGAAAATAGTGGGCAGGATAACGTGACATCATCGTTTAGAACGTTATGAAACTTCGTTTTGGAGAAAATATAGGTCAGTAGGTTTTAATTAATGTTTATTAACTTTAATATGTTAGTTGTTTAGCTTAAAAATTATAACAGAAAGTAATCCTTTAATATAACTGCTGTTTTGAAGCTGAAATTTTAGTTGTCATCTACATAAACAGTTTTAACTATTGAAGCAGATCTACTTAAGACTTTTACTGTACTTTATTAACTGAATTTTCATTAAAGGGACAGATAATCAAAATTAAAAACTTTCATGATTCAAATACAACATTCAATTTTAAACAACTTTTCTTTGTACTTCCATTAACAAATTTGCTTAGTTCGATTTGTATCCTTAATTGAACAGTAAACCAAGGTAGGCTGATGGGAGCTTAGGAGCAGGCATGTTTCTTTAGCAGTCTAGTGCAGCAGTGTTTGCAATTATGTGTAACATTACTGTAACCACTTTTGCAAACAAACACTGTTGCCATATGGCTAAAGACATGCCTGCTCCTGAACTCACTTAGGGTTCACGCTTTAACAAAAGATACCAAGAGAATGAAATTAAATTTATAATGGTAGTAAATTGCATAGTTGTTTTAAAATGTCATGGTCTTTCCGATCCATTTTAAGGGACGGTTCACTGTAAACTTGTTTTTCCCTGAATTGTTATACCAACTTGCCTTTCAAGAAAGCCTGTTAGCCGGCGAAACATGTAAGGGAAGAGGGCTGGCGAGAGCCTTTTTAAGTCCCAATATGGCTTTGAATTGAATCTCTTACATAATAGTGCAATTGATGCTTGATATTTTCTGGTAGATATAAGGAGCAGAGGCTAATAAGAGTTGTACAGCATAATATAGACTATAAAGAGTGATACGATTACCTAACAAAAGACTATAAGTAACAACTGACGAAAACTTTCTATTTCCCTGCTCAAATATAAATGTGAATGACAGGATCAAGAACATAACTTATCTAACAGCTGCTACGTTTGTAACATTTATTCTGACATGAAGAGTCAATTCACAGTGGTTACTAAATGTTATAAAGATTGCTACAACTGTCTATATACAAATTACCATAGATACATGTAATATCTTTGGGAGTTAGACTCTCTAAATGTAACACTTATCTAATCGGTAAATATAAATAATTATTTTTCATTGTTTTCAGATGCTGAGTTAAGAAATTTGCTGATTCTGTTTAAAGCTACAGTCATAGAGTAACTTTATTATCTTATCAAGTACACCTAGCTAATACTTTGGTGCTTTCACATAGTATATATCAGAAGGTTATGAAGCTGATATCACTGACAGAAATATATCTAACCTGATAATATCAGTATTAGGATATATAATCCCGGTTTGCTACCAATAATAATACGTTTATTCACCTAATAAGTTTATTCTTTCTGAATCACAATAGGTTAAAGATAAACATAAGACAGATAATTGTACCTGATTATTTGTAACCATATACTCACTTTTAATAAAGAAAAAAACTAAGTATTATGTTTTAATACACCAACCACACATTATACAAAAAGGATTAATAGTGTGTTTAATATATCCTTTTTTTTAGTCCTTTAGACTAACTTTGTAAATAATGTTAATTGATACATAGCATCTAAATGCCACAAAACAAGTTTACACGAAGGGAAACAAATAATTTAAAGTGGCAGTATCTCTATACCATACATTTATAAAAATAAGTAGTGACACCGGTTTCTTCTAAACAAACACTGTTACCAGATGACTAAAGATATGCATGCTCCTGAACTCACTTAGGGATTACTCTTTAACAAAAGATACCAAGGGAATGAAATTACATTTATAGTGGTAGTAAATTGTGTAGTTTTAAAATGTCATGGTCTTTCTGAACCATTTAAAGGGACAGTTCACTGAAAAATTGATTTTTTTCTGAATGTGTTCCCCATGACTTGTTATACCACCTGCAGCCTATAAAATGTGTGGAAAATTTCTCATGTATGCTTCTTTTTGCAAAATAAATAGCTGGATTCGCTCTTTGAAACCACAGCCCATCAAAATAGGCTTGGTTCGCTGACAGATCATATCTTATCTATTTATGCAAATGCTACCCTTTCTTATCTCTTTCTCTGTACAATACTTAGAAAGAACAATTGAAAATTAACATTTTAGAGCTTTATCTCTTCCACCTCCCACTGTGAATGCAATTTCTTTTGCTGGATGTGTTTACATAGTTTGTCAATAGCGAATACCACTCAATGCAGTAGAATTACATAATTAACAAGTGCATAATGAAAAGACAAAGCAATAGCACTTACTCTGAATTTCAAATAAACAGTAGATTTTTTTTTTCTCCTATTTTCCGGCCCTTGTATCATGTGACAGACAACAGCCAATCACAGACTAGTATATGTATACCTGTGAACTTGTGCACAAGCTCATTAGGATCTTGTTCTGCAGAAAGTGTGAATATAAAAAGGACTGTGCCACATTTGATAATGGAAGTAAATTTGAAAATGTCTTAAAGGGACAGTCTACCATTGAATTGTTATTGTTTTAAAAGATAGATAATCCCTTTATTACCCATTCCCCAGTTTTGCATAACCAACACGGTTATATTAATATACTTTTTACCTCTGTGATTACCTTGTATCTAGGAACCTTCTTCCAGCCCCCTGATCACATGACTGTGACTGTTTATCATCTATTGTCTTAAATTTAGCATTGTGTTGTGCTAGATCTTAAATAACCCCCTGTGCCTGAACACAGTGTTATCTATATGGCCCACGTGTACTTTCTGTCTCTTTGTGTTGAAAAGAGATTTAAAAGAATGTGATAAGAGGCAGCCCTCAAAGGCTTAGAAATTAGCATATCAGCCTACCTTATGTTTAGAGAGAAAAAAGCAAATTTGATGATAAAAGTAAATTGGAAAGTTGATTAAAATTAAAAGTCCTATCTGAATAATGAAAGTTTAATTTATACTTGACTGTCCCTTTAAAACTGCATGCTGTATATGAATACGTATATTTTTACTTGAGTGTCCCTTTAAATCAGCTATTTCAATTGTCAATATAAAGGCTAAGGAGCTATTTGTAAACAATTTAATACACTCCAGCAGGTAAAATGCATAATTGGGAACAAATTAAAGGAGGGAGTTTTTTTGGTGGGTAAACCCTTTTAAGTTTTATTTTGACTATACTGTACCTTTCAATTCACTGTGTGTTTAAAGCATTGCCCCCCCCCCCCCCATAAAGGCTAAGACAACACAGCTAAACATTAACCCCTTAATGACCACAGCACTTTTTCATTTTCTGTCCGTTTGGGACCAAGGCTATTTTTAAATTTTTGCGGTGTTTGTGTTTAGCTGTAATTTTCCTCTTGCTCATTTACTGTACCCACACATATTATATACCGTTTTTCTCGCCATTAAATGGACTTTCCAAAGATAGCATTATTTTCATCATATCTTATAATTTATTATAAAAAAAATTATAAAATATGAGAAAAAAATGGAAAAAACACACTTTTTCTAACTTTGACCCCCAAAATCTGTTACACATCTACAACCACCAAAAAACACCCATGCTAAATATTTTCTAAATTTTGTCCTGAGTTTAGAAATACCCAATGTTTACATGTTCTTTGCTTTTTTTGCAAGTTATAGGGCCATAAATACAAGTAGCACTTTGCTATTTCCAAACCATTTTATTCAAGATTAGCGCTAGTTACATTGGGACACTGATATCTTTCAGGAATCCCTGAATATCCCTTGACATGTATATATTTTTTTTTAGAAGACATCCCAAAGTATTGATCTAGACCAATTTTGGTATATTTCATGCCACCATTTCACCGCCAAATGCGATCAAATACAAAAAATCGTTCACTTTTTCACAAACTTTCGGTTTCTCACTGAAATTATTTACAAACAGCATGTGCAATTATGGCACAAATGGTTGTAAATTTTTCTCTGGGATCCCCTTTGTTCAGAAATAGCAGACATATATGGCTTTGGCATTGCTTTTTGGTAATTAGAAGGCCGCTAAATGCCGCTGCGCACCACACGTGTATTATGCCCAGCAGTGCAGGGGTTAATTAGGGAGCTTGTAGGGTTAATTTTAGCTTTAGTCTAGTGTAGCAGACAACCCAAAGTATTGATCTAGGCACATTTTGGTATATTTCATGCCACCATTTCACCGCCAAATGCGATCAAATAAAAAAAAAAGTTCCCTTTTTCACAAACTTTTTGTTTCTCACTGAAATTATTTACAAACAGCTTGTGCAATTATGGCATAAATGGTTGTAAATTTTTCTCTGTGATCCCCTTTGTTCAGAAATAGCAGACATATATGGCTTTGGCGTTGCTTTTTGGTACTTAGGCCGCTAAATGCGCATCACACGTATTATGGCTAGCAGTGAAGGGGTTAATTAGGTAGCTTGTAGGGAGCTTGCAGGGTTAATTTTAGCTTTAGTGTAGAGCTTAGCCTCCCACCTGAAACATCAGACCCCTGATCCCTCCCAAACAGCTCTCTTCCCTCCCCCACCCCACAATTGTCCCCGCCATCTTAAGTACTGGCAGAAACTGCCAGTACTAAAATAAAAGCTATATTTGGGCTTTTTTTTTTTTTTAAAGAAAAGGCATATTTACATATGCTGCTCTGTAGGACCCCCCTTTAGCCCCCAACCTGACTGATCCCCCACCAAACAGCTCTCTAACTCGCCCCCTCTGTCTTAATGGCCGCCATCTTGGGTACTGGCAGCTGTCTGCCAGTACCCAGTTTAGAATAAAATTGATTATATTTTTTTATTTTTCCCCTTTTCTGTAGTGTAGCTCCCTGCCCCACCAAAGACCAACCCCCCACCCCCTCCTAGATACCTTCGATTTATATTTCAAATAAAAATACCCCTTTCTCAAACTTTTATGCACAGTTATATTTTCTGTAGTGTAGCGTTCCCACCCGCTCCCGCCCCATGCACGCGCCCGCCCGCCGCCCCCCGTGCACGCGAACGCGTCCGTGCGCGCCCCCATCGGCCCTGCCCCCGATCCCGCCCCCCTCTACATTACCCGGCCCATCGATGGCCGCCCACCTGCCTCCCAAGTCGGCTCCCACCCACCAACGATACCGGCCATCGATGTACGGTGCAGAGAGGGCCACAGAGTGGCTCTCTCTGCATCGGATGGCCATCTAGAGTTATTGCAGGATGCCTCCATATCGAGGCATCACTGCAATAACCGGAAAGCAGCTGGAAGCGAGCAGGATCGCTTCCAGCTGTTTTCCACACCGAGGACGTGCAGGGTACGTCCTCAGGCGTTAACTGCCTTTTTTTTGAGGACGTACCCTGCACGTCCTCGGTCGTTAAGGGGTTAAGTGTAAATTAATGACTCTCCCATGGCTGATTGTTGGCTACACTGAAGCATGCCTGTGAATACCTAGAGCTCATCTGTGATGAGCAAAATTAAAATTCTGTTATTGGCAATGACTGAAGCACCCTGTACATGATAGTAATATATATCATAATCTCAGTGCAATTCCTTAATTAACTCACAGCAAACAAGGGGTTACATCAGTGCTGTACAAAAAACTTGCAGCTGTGATTTAACCATTTTATTTCTATAAATGCAGATAAAGTGACTCTTTGAATGTTGTGCAATGGCCTGATATCATGCCAATCTGTGCCCCCGTGGCTACTAGTATCTTGCTTTGATCATTGCAGAGAAGTTGTAAGTTATACCATGCACATCTTATTATGATGCAAGTGGCCTCAGGGTTTGAAAGCACCGTTTAAAAAGTGGTTGGATATTATGATAGTAGGCAAATGGGTTACCAGTGCCACGTTAATTTATGAGGTAGAGGGAATTATTGGGTCCTGCTTTAGTTTCTGTTTAGTCAGCAACCTTGGGGAGCATGATTGAGTGCTCTGTAATGGTGTGCTATAGACACGGATTGGCTGTTAACTCAAAGCTTTCTTTTTTTTTTATTATTTTTTTTTTTTTAGGTGGGGGGGGGGGGCTAGCAGAGATAAACTGGGGGATATGCCACAGTGGAGTGATGTTAATGTGTCATATCCACTTGCCTTTGAGAAAAGTATGTAAAAAGCAAGTTTGATTTAGAAATAATGAAGATTTGTTTGTGTTTGGTGGGCTTTGGCAGTCTTGAGTATGTTTAAAAAATATAGCTAATTTGCCTTTAATACAGAAATAAATGTCGAGCACAATCATTTATACAGCTCCAGCTCAGCTTTCATTGTTTAATTTGTTGAGTGTGACAGCCTGTTGATGAGAGCATCTCCCCTTTTTTTTTCTTTTCTCAGTTTCTCTTACTATGTTTTGGTGCGGAGCAACAAAAAACGTCAGGTTGTTGTTAAAGGGACACTCGAGTCAAAATTAAACTTTCATGATTCATATAGAGCATGCAATTTTTAAATTCCAATTTTCTTTTTATATTGAGTCACCAGATCCTACTGAGCATGTGCAAGAATGCAAAGAATATATTATTATACTTTATTTATGAAGTGCCAACATATTCCACAGCGCTGTCCATGGGCACAATTAATTGAAATAAATAATGATATAAAACTTGTAAGAGCCAAGAAAAAAAACTTACAAATACAGAAGGACTTGAGGGCCCTATTCCTAAGAGCATTTACAATCTAGAAGAGTAGGAGGTTGAGAAACAGGAGGTGAGGACTGCAAGATTGAGAAAGATGTTAATGCAGAGTTAGATGAGGGAAGTGAAATTAATTTATTATTGAGTTGGGTGGTAGGCTTTTCTGAACAAAAGTCTTCAGGGAGCATCTAAAGGAAGAAAGATTAGGGCAAAGCCTGACAGCACGAGGGAGAGAGTTCCAAGGAGCAGGTCATTGTTGGATCTTAGTGGGCAGGCTGGAGTATACTTGTTTATTAGAGAGGATAGGTATTGGGGATCGGTGTTGGTAAGAGCTTTGTATTTAAGGGTGAACATTTTGAATTTAATTCTGCTGTGAATGGGGAGCCAATGAAAGGACTCTCGGAGAGGTGCAGCAGTTTCAGAGCAACAGGAATGGTGAGTTAGCCTGGCAGAGGCATTTAGGATGGATTGAAGGGGGGAGAGGCGGGAACGAGGAAGGCCAGTAAGTAGGTTATTGCAGTAGTCAAGTCGGGAAATAAGGGAGTGGATTATTTGCTTTGTGGTGTTATTGCTCAGAAAAGGGCGAATCTTAGAAATATTGCGTAGGTGGTTGCGGCAGGATGTAGAAAGCGATTTGGATGTGGGGGACGAAGGATAGATTTGAGTCAAGTGTAACTCCGAAGCAGCGGAATTGGGGCGATGGGGAAATGGTGATGCCGTCGACAGGGATAGAGAAGTCAGGAGTCGGCATAGAGCTTGGGGGGGGGGGGGGTACAAGAAGGAGCTCAGTCTTGGACATGTTTAATCTTTAGGTGGTGAGAGGCCATCCAGGAAGAGATACCAGATAAGCAGTTGCTGACATGAGAAAGGACAGATGGGGAGAGAGAACAGGGGTGGAGAGGTAGATTTGGGTGTCGTCAGCATAGAGGTGATATTTGAAGCCATAACTGTTGATAAGTTTACCCAGTGGAGAAGTGTCTAGTTCAGAGGAGAGTTTTGTTATAGTTGGCTGTAGCAAGATCAGGGCAGGTTATAGTGGAAGTGTGAGGGAGGAGATCTTGAAGGAATTTTGAAAATTGGAGCGGATCCACAGGGTGTAGATTTCTACAGGTGCGGGGGCGGGATGGAGAAGTGGGTTTAGCTGTTGCATTAATATTATAGGTAACCAGGTGATGGGCTGAAACGGGAAAAGGGCGACAGGTGAGGTCAGATATAGAGCAGAGGTAGGAAAATACCAGGTTGATGCAATGTCCATCATGGTGAGTAGGGAATAGGCTTGATTGTGAGAGAGCAAAGGAGGATGTGAGTGAAAGAAGTTTAGAGGCAGCAGGGGCAGATGGGTTGTCAATGGGAATGTTGAAGTCCCCAAAAATTAGGGTTGGTATATTTGTAGTGAGAAAGCCAGGCGGCGAAGTTGTTAAGGAATTGGGAGGTCGGTCCAGGAGGGCGATAAATGACTGCCACTCTGAGGGAGAGGGGGGAGAACAGGCGAATACAGTGGACTTCCAAGGAGGAGAAGGAGAGAGATGGGATTGGAGGTAGGTACTGATAAGTGCAGGAGGGAGAGAGCAGGATCCCAACACCGCCGCCATGTTTCTCACCTGGCCTAGGGGTATGACTAAAGGGAAGACCATCATGTGTGAGCAGCAGTGGAAACGGTGTGAGAAGAAGATAGCCAGGTTTTGGTAATTGCTAAAAGGGTGAAAGCATTTGATATAAACAGGTTATGAATGGTTGTAAGTTTGTTGCAGACAGAATGAGAGTTCCATAGTGCGCAGGTGAAAGGAGTGTGTGCATATGGGGTGCATTGGATGGAAATTAGGTTATGTGTGTTGCTTTTGTTAAAGTTTCTATAAAGAGTGCGTGATTGGGTAATGGTTGGAATGTGGGTGGGCGCAGTATTTGGAGAGATGTCGCCTGATGCTAATAGCAGCAAGATGGAAAGTAAGAGTAGGTGAGAATGAGATTTATAGCAGTGGGGGTATTTCTGTGAGGAGGTGCAGTTTAGTGACATAGATTTTAAAATAGAAAGTAGTTCATGAGAGCTAAGGTAAGGAGCGGAAAGGAGAGAGGGGCCTATATAAACTGCATGTGGAGAAGGGTAAGGTATGAGCATGCCTGTGGTATAGGCATGAGACTGTTAAAAAGAAAAGCAGTCCTGAAAACATAGCAGAATATTAAGTGCAAAAGATTGCTTTGAAATTAAATTATTTAGCTTGCCTGCAAATCTTCTTCAAATCTTGTTCAATTCTTGTCTTATTCTTAGTGCTGCCACTTAAAGATGTTCACTTAGATGGGAGCTTACAGAGATGTAATGCTCTCCAAATGCTACCCCTTAGCTGGTCTAAAATTTATAAGGCTTCAGCAGACAAGTGAGTTTACTAAATTAATTGATTGAAGACAGGGAGATAAGTTACACCCAGGTGAGAAGACTAAGAATTACAAGATCAGAGGGATGGATTCAATAAAGGAAATTGTGTGAGGATTCATTAATTAGTTAAAGGGACAGTAAACGTAAAAAATAGTTATATAATTCTGCACATAGTGCAGAATTATATAACATTATATTAGCCTTATCGTTATAAAACCTTATTTGCCCTTTGAATTTTTTAAAAATGACAGGTTTTCAGACACGCTCTTCTGCTCTCTGCTGAGCGGGTCTGTTTTTTTTTTTACACAGCGCATCGGGCCAGGTGTATAGTCACAGCACGGCCCGACCGCGCCATAACACTAAGTGCAGCTCGCTCCTGCTCTGTCTGACAGCAGAGCGAGCTGCACTTAGTGTTATGGCGCGGTCGGGCCGTGCTGTGACTATACAGCTGACCCGATGTGCTGTGTAAAAAAAAAAACAGACCCGCTCAGCAGAGAGAGGGTCTGAAAACCTGTCATATTTTTAAAAAATTCAAAGGGCAAATAAGGTTTTATAACGATAAGGCTAATATAATGTTATATAATTCTGCACTATGTGCAGAATTATATAACATTATTTTTTACGTTTACTGACACTTTAAGCAAAGTTAGAGAATAAAGAGATGCACATGCTGTAAATGCATTTGTGATTGGCTGATGGCTTTCATATGGTACAGGAGTGGGAATATACATAAAATATTGATCTAGGCCTATTTTGGTATATTTCATGCCACCATTTCACCGCCAAATGCGATCAAATAAAAAAAAAATGTTTACTTTTTCACAAACTTTAGGTTTCTCACTGAAATTATTTACAAACAGCTTGTGCAATTATGGCACAAATGGTTGCAAATGCTTCTCTGGGATCCCCTTTGTTCAGAAATAGCAGACTTATATGGCTTTGGCGTTGCTTTTTGGTAATTAGAAGGCCGCTAAATGCAGCTGCGCACCACATGTGTATTATGCCCAGCAGTTAAGGGGTTAATTAGGGAACTTGTAGGGTTAATTTTAGCTTTAGTGTAGTAGACAACCCAAAGTATCGATCTAGGCCCATTTTGGTATATTTCATGCCACCATTTCATCGCCAAATGCGATCAAATAAAAAAAATAAGATTACTTTTTCACAAACTTTAGGTTTCTCACTGAAATTATTTACAAACAGCTTGTGCAATGATGGCACAAATGGTTGTAAATGCTTCTCTGGGATCCCCTTTGTTCAGAAATAGCAGACATATTCGGCGTTGCTTTTTGGCAATTAGAAGGCCGCTAACTGCCGCTGCGCACCACACTTGTATTATGCCCAGCAGTGAAGGGATTCATTAGGTAGCTTGTAGGGAACTTGCAGGGTTAATTTTAGCTTTAGTGTAGAGATCAGCCTCCCACCTGACACATCACACCCCCTAATCCCTCCCAAACAGTTCTCTTTCCTCCCCCACCCCACAATTTTTTATTTTTTATTTTTTTTTAACCATATTCTGCTTTGTAGCATCGCCCGCTTAGCCCCCAACTTCCCTGATCCCCAAACAGCTATCTAACCCTCCCCCTTTATCTTATCGTGTGCCATCTTTGCCATTAATTTTTTATTTTTTTTTCATTTTTGCAAATTTTTCTGTAGTGTAGCTGCCCCTCCCTCAATAACCAACCCCCCACCCCCTCCCAGATTCCTTAGATGAAAATTGCCTCATTCCTCTCTCCCACTTTATTTTACAACAATTGTGCCATAGTGTAGCGTTCCCACCCGCCCCTCGTGTGCGCTCCCGGTGTCCCCGCATGTGATCTCGCCCCCCTCTGACGCACAACCCCCATCGAAGGCTGCCCACCTGCCTCTCTGCAATGGCTCCCACCCACCAATGATCGCGACCATCGATGTCCAATGCATCGGATGACTACTTTTTTTTTATTGCTGGATGCCTCAATATCGAGGCATCACTGCAATAACATGAAAGCGGCTGGAAGTGATCAGGATTGCTCCCCCCCCCCTTGAAGACACCAACGACGTACAGGATATGTCCTTGGTCATTAACGGCCTTTTTTTGTATGACGTACCCTGTACATCTTTGGTCGTTAAGGGGTTAAGTTCAGACTATGTGCTATTGCATTGTCTTTATCATGCATTTTTTGAGTATGCAAATCTGCTGTATTTACTGGTCCTTTAAGGGTGGTAACTCTTACTATGTCTGTTCACTCTCATGGTTTGAAGAATTGGGTTCTGCCAATTGGTAACATCTTGAATTTTAGGACATATTTGTAGCGAACTTTAAAGGGTCTACTTGAAAATGTTTTATTTCTCTTGTAAGATGTATCGAGTCCACGGATTCATCCATACTTGTGGGATATTCTCTTTCCCTACAGGAAGTGGCAAAGAGAGCACCCACAGCAGAGCTGTCTATATAGCTCCACCCCCCAGTCATTCTCTTTGCCTACTCTAAGTACTAGGAAGGGTAAAGTGAGTGTGGTGACAAAAATGTTAGTTTTTATTTTCTCAAGCAAAAGTTTTTTTATTTTAAATGGTACCGGTGTGTACTATTTACTCTCTGGCAGAAAAGGGATGAAGATTTCTGCAAGGAGGATGATGATCTTAGCACTTTGTAACTAAGATCCACTGCTGTTCTCACAAGGGCTGAAGAGTACAGGAAAACTTCAGTTGGGGAAATGGTTTGCAGGCTAAACTGCATTGAGGTATGTTCAGTCTATTTTTTTTTCTAGACAGACTGTGATAATTCTAGAAAAGGCTGGCAATATCCCCATGAGGGAAGGGTAAGCTGTATTCAGACACTTAGTAGGAATCCCAGCTTGCATAAAGGGCTCATTAGTTACTGGTGACACTAATAGGAAAAAACGTTTTTTTATTGCAAATATAACGTTTTTTGAGGGACTTTAAGGGGTCATTGTGGCTTGTTTAAGGGTTATTAACCCACATGGCTAGTTTGAGAAACACTCTGTTGTGTTTCTTTTAGGCCCCATTACATCGAGTGAGGTGTGAGGGGCCTATTTTCGCGCCTCAGTTGCGCAGTTTCTTTTCCTCAGAGACATCCAGCTGCTTCTCCAGAGGTTCCTACTGTGTTTGAGGGCTTTAAATAAGTTTTTTCCCCCACAAATCGTCTCTAAAGGGCATGTAGGCGCCACAGCAGAGCTGTGGCAAGTTGCTGAACGTTTTTACCGGTTTTTGACGTTTTGTCAAGCCGGTTTTTACATTAAGGGGTTAATTGTTTATTTGCATAGCTGTGCAAAGTTACTAAGGCTTTATGATGCTACTGTAAAGATTTTGTTGAGTTTACTGCTTTTTTACACTGTTTTTTGCAGAGTTTGTGCAGCTTTTTTTCTCGTAAAGGCACAGTACCGTTTTTTTCTAAGTGTTATTTGCTTTGATTAAAGTGTTCTCCAAGTTTGCTTGTTGCATTACTAGCCTGTTTAACATGTCTGACATCAAGGAAAATCCTTGTTCAATGTGTTTAGAAGCCATTGTGGAACCCCTTCTTAGAATGTGTCCCACTTGCACTGATATGTCTATAAATTATAAAGAGCATATTTTAGCACTTAGAAATATTGCAATAGATGATTCTCAGACAGAAGGAAATAGTAGCCGTATCCGATATACCCTCACAATGTTCTGAAGTAGGGGTAAGGGATTTGTTATCTGAGGGAGAAATTTCTGATTCAGGAAGGATGCTCCCTCAGACAGATTCTGATATGACGGCCTTTAAATTTAAGCTTGAACACCTCCGCTTATTGCTCAGGGAGGTATTAGCGACTCTAGATGATTGTGACCCTATAGTGGTCCCAGAGAAATTGTGTAAAATGGACAAATACTTAGAGGTTTCTGTTTACACTGATGTTTTTCCAGTCCCTAAGAGGATTGTGTGAATATTGTTACTAAGGAGTGGGATAGACCAGGTATTCCGTTCGCTCCCCTTCCTGTTTTTATGAAAATGTTTCCCATATCTGACACCATGCGGGACTCGTGGCAGATGGTCCCTAAGGTGGAGGGAGCTATTTCTACTCTTGCTAAGCGTACAACTATACCTATCGAAGACAGTTGTGCTTTCAAAGATCCTATGGATAAAAAATTAGAGGGTCTCCTGAAGAAAATACTTGTTCATCAAGGTTTTCTTCTCCAACCTATTGCGTGCATTGTTCCTGTAACTACTGCAGCTGCTTTCTGGTTCGAGGCTCTAGAAGAGGCTCTTCAGATGGAGGACCCATTAGAGGATATTATGGATAGAATTAAGGCCCTTAAGTTGGCTAATTCTTTCATTACAGATGCTGCTTTCCAACTGGCTAAATTAGCGGCAAAGAATTCAGGTTTTGCCATTTTAGCACGCAGGGCGTTATGGCTTAAGTCCTGGTCGGCTGATGTGTCATCAAAATCTAAACTTTTGAACATCCCTTTCAAAGGAAAGACCCTATTCGGGCCTGAACTGAAAGAGATTTCAGACATCACTGGAGGGAAAGGCCATGCCCTCTCTCAGAATAGAACAAATAAAATGAGGACCAAACAAAATAATTTTCATTCCTTTCGGAACTTCAAGGGTGGTCCCGCTTCAGCTTCCCCTGCTGCAAAGCAAGAGGGGAATTTTGCCCAATCCAAGTCAGTCTGGAAACCTAAATAGGCTTGGAACAAGGGTAAACAGGCCAAGAAGCCTGCAGCTGCCTCTAAGACAGCATGAAGGGGTAGCCCCCGATCCGGGACCGGATCTAGTAGGGGGCAGACTCTCTTCGCTCAGGCTTGGGCAAGAAATGTTCACGATTCCTGGGCTTTAGAAATTGTGTCCCAGGGATATCTTCTGGACTTCAAAGACTCCCCCCCCAAGGGGGAGATTTCACATTTCTCAATTGTCTGCAAACCAGACAAAGAGAGAGACGTTCTTACGCTGTGTAGAAGACCTACATACCATGGGAGTGATCCACCATGTTCCAAAAGAGGAACAAGTGCTAGGGTTTTACTCAAACCTATTTGTTTTTCCCAAAAAAGAGGGAAGTTTCAGACCAATCTTGGATCTCAAAATTCTAAACAAATTCCTCAGAGTACCATCATTCAAGATGGAGACTATTCGGACTATTTTACCGTTGATCCAGGAGGGTCAATATATGACTACCGTGGACTTAAAGGATGCGTATCTAAACATCCCTATTCACAGAGATCATCATCAATTCCTCAGATTTGCCTTTCTGGACAGGCATTACCAGTTTGTGGCCCTTCCCTTTGGGTTGGGCACGGCTCCCAGAATTTTCACAAAAGTGCTAGGGTCCCTTTTGGCGGTGCTAAGGCCGCGAGGCATAGCAGTGGCGCCTTATCTAGGCGACATATTAATTCAGGCGTCGAATTTCCAACTAGCCAAGTCTCACACGGACATTGTGTTGGCTTTTCTGAGATCTCACGGGTGGAAGGTGAACATAAAAAAGAGTTCTCTCTTCCCTCTCACATGAGTTTCCTTCCTAGGGACTCTGATAGACTCGGTAGAAATGAAAATATTTCTGACGGAGGTCAGAAAATCAAAACTCTTAACCACTTGCCGAGCTCTTCATTCCATTCCTCGGCCATCAGTGGCTCAGTGTATGGAGGTAATCGGACTCATGGTAGCGGCAATGGACATAGTTCCTTTTGCCCGCCTACACCTCAGACCACTGCAACTATGCATGCTCAAACAGTGGAATGGGGATTATGCAGATTTATCTCCTCAACTGCATCTGGACCAGGAGACCAGAGATTCTCTTCTCTGGTGGTTGTCTCAGGACCACCTGTCTCAGGGAATGTGTTTCAGAAGGCCAGAGTGGCTCATAGTAACGACAGATGCCAGCCTGCTAGGCTGGGGTGCAGTCTGGAACTCCCTGAAAGCACAGGGCTTATGGTCTCGGGAGGAAACTCTCCTCCCGATAAACATTCTAGAACTGAGAGCGATATTCAATGCGCTTGAGGCGTGGCCTCAGCTTGCTGCGGCCAAATTCATCAGATTTCAGTCGGACAACATCACGACTGTAGCTTATATCAATCATCAAGGAGGAACACGGAGTTCTCTAGCGATGATGGAGGTAACCAAAATAATCCGATGGGCGGAGGATCATTCTTGCCATCTCTTAGCAATCCATATCCCAGGAGTAGAGCACTGGGAGGCGGATTTCCTAAGTCGTCAGACTTTTCATCCGGGGGAGTGGGAGCTCCATCCGGAGGTATTTGCCCAGCTGACTCAGCTATGGAGCACACCAGAATTGGATCTGATTGCGTCCCGTCAGAATGCCAAACTTCCCAGGTCCCAGGATCCCCAGGCGGAACTTATAGATGCTCTAGCAGTGCCCTGGTCCTTCAATCTGGCCTATGTATTTCCACCGTTTCCTCTCCTCTCTGGTCTGGTTGCCAGAATCAAGCAGGAGAGAGCTTTGGTGATTCTGATAGCACCTGCATGGCCACGCTGGACTTGGTATGCAGACCTAGGTCATCTGTTCCACCGTGGACTCTGCCAATGAGGCAGGACCTTCTAATCCAAGGTCCATTCAAGCATCCAAATCTAATTTCTCTGCATCTGACTGCTTGGAGATTGAACGCCTGATTCTATCAAAGCGGGGTTTCTGTGAGTCGGTCATTGATACCCTGATTCAAGCTAGAAAGCCTGTCACCAGGAAGATCTATCATAAGATTTGGCGCAAATATCTTTATTGGTGTGAATCCAAGGGTTACTCATGGAATAAGATTAGGATTCCTAGAATATTGTCTTTTCTCCAAGAAGGATTTGAGAATGGATTATCAGCTAGTTCCTTAAAAGGACAAATATCTGCTTTGTCTATTCTTTTACACAAACGTCTGGTAGATGTCCCAGACGTTCAAGCGTTTAGTCAGGCCTTAGTCAGGATCAAGCCTGTATTTAAACCTGTTGCTCCACCATGGAGCCTAAACTTAGTTCTTAAAGTTCTTCAAGGGGTTCCGTTTGAACCTATGCATTCCATAGATATTAAGCTTCTATCTTGGAAAGTTATGTTTTTTTTTTTTAAAAAGATAGAAAATTCCTTTATTATCCATTTGCATAACCAACATTGTTATATTCATTTTTACCTTTGTGATCACATTGCAACTAAGCCTCTGCCCCCTTATCTCGGTGCTTTTTACAAACTAGCATTTCAGCCAATTAGTGCTGACTCATGAATAACTCCACGGGGATGAGTATAATGTTATCTATATGGCACACATGAAATAGCTCTGTCTAGCTGTGAAAAGCTAATAAAATGCACTGAGATAAGAGGCATCATTCAAGGGCTTAGAAAATTAACAAAGAATAAGTGCAGCCTTCCTCTTCAGCTCAGCAGGTTTTTTTTTTTTCAACAACCTCGTCACTGTCTTATCACAGAGTGCCTAATTGCACCATTTAACTAAGTTTAGCTTGTTCCCTTGCTTAGATAAAGTAGATGATAGCTTTACCTAGCACGGGAGTGTACTACATTTAGTTGAATGGAGAGAACGGGTGTGACGAGATTGTTGTAAACAGCTGAGCTGAAGAAGATAGCTGCCTTTACAAGGTAAGTACAGTTTTAGGGGACTAATTGTGTATAATAAAGTGTTGGGTTTTTTTTTGTTTGTTTTTTTAAACAGGCAATCCTGCAAATTGTCTAATATGTTACATAATTCTGCACTGTTTACTGTCTCTTTAAGTTAAAACATGAAGGTGCCCATTACTTTTTTAGAAATTCAGTGGAATTTAGAAAACGAACAATTAAATTACAGGAAACAGAGACAAAATAAATATAATGCAAAGTTTAAAAGGATAGAAAACACCTTGTAATAACAATACATTTCTGTTGTAAAAATACAAAATAATAGTGCAGAATTATACAACATTAGCTTAGCGCCAACTATACAACAAAGTATGCCAGAGATATTTTATTATGAAGATGAATTTTGGAGATCACCGCTCCTGGCTCTACTGAGCGGGTCTGTTTTTTTAAGCGTATAGCGGGCACGCTGTCTAGTCACAATGTACCCGATTGCGCCATTAAACTAAATGTCGCTCGCTACCAGACCAGAGTGGGAGCGATCTATATTCAGTTTATGTTGTGAATGGGCATGCTGTGACGAGACACCGTGCCCGCAATGCGCTTAGGAAAAAACAGACCCGCTCAGTGGAGCCAAGAACGGCGTTCTGCAAAATTAATCTTCGTAATAAAATATCTCTGGCATACTTTGTTGTATAAAGTTGGCACTAAGCTAATGTTATATAATTCTGCACTATGTGCAGAATTATATAACATTATTTTTGTAGGTTTACTGGCCCTTTAATAATAATTTATAAGCAACATTTTTAACCCTTTCAGGACAGAAGTAACTGTCCATGTTCAGACTGTAAACTAAAGAGCAAAGAGGTTGTCATGTGATCGTCACCGCAGTCACGTGACTCCAAACGGTGCTGATTGGCTCCTGGAGACAGCCTGCATCTTTTTCTGCAATTATTTTTTAATTGCCAAACTCCACCCACCATTTGGAGGAGCTGATCTGGGCTATAGTCAGCAGACTTCCAGGCTAGCCACGGTCATAATGTTGGTATCAAATGCATTGTTTTTGCACTTGTTATCAGTTAAAGCCAATTAGAGACAGATATCTAGCAGTGTTAGCCTTTAAAAATCTGCAGGGTGCATTTCAAGTTCTGAGCATTTGAAATTGCAGAGCTTAATTGCATGAAAAGGGGACATAATAAATAATGTGTATATATTGTTAATCAGTTTTATTATGTATAACTAAACATTTTATATACAAATCTCAAGGTGTTTACTGTCCCTTTTAATTACACATAATTAAACATTTTATATTACAATCTTATACTGTTTTAATATCCCTCCAAAATTGTAATGTTTAAAAAGATAGATAATCCCTTTATTACCCATTCCCCAGTTTTGCATAATCAGCACTGTTATTTCTTTCATGTAATTGGCAAGAGTCCATGAGCTAGTGATGTATGGGATATACAATCCTACCAGGAGGGGCAAAGTTTCCCAAACCTCAAAATGCCTATAAATACACCCCTCGCCACACCCACAATTCAGTTTTACAAACTTTGCCTCCTGTGGAGGTGGTGAAGTAAGTTTGTGCTTGATTTCCTATTTTGATATGTGCTTCTCAGCATTTTGAAGCCCGATTCCTCTCAGAGTGCAGTGAATGTCAGAGGGATGTGAAGGGAGTATATATAACCTATTGAATTCTGTGGTTTTCCTTGTGGGAAATCTTTCTCATAGGTTCTCTGTTATCGGTCGTAGAGATTCATCTCCTACCTCCCTTTTCAAATCGACAATATACTCTCATATTCCATTACCTCTACTGATAACTGTTTCAGTACTGGTTTGGCTATATGTGGATGGGTGTCTTTCGGTAAGTATGTTTTCATTACTTTCAGACACTCTCAGCTATGGTTTGGTACTTTATGTATTAATATAAAGTTCTAAATATATGTATTGTACTTATATTTGCCATGAGTCAGGTTTATGTATATTTCCTTTTGCAGACTATCCGTTTCATATTTGGGAAAAAAACATATTTAGGAAAATATTTTTCTTACCTGGGGTATAGTCTTTTTTTCAAATTGACTGCTTTTTCATTTAATTTTCGTGGGCAAAATTAGGCTCGCGTGGTCGCAAAATGCTGATGTTTATTGCGTCATTTTTGGTGCGATAATTTGGGCACAAAGGTACGTCCTGTGATGCAAATTCGTCATTTCCGGCGTCTTAGTTGACGCTGAGTTTCCTTGCACAAGGTTGCGTCTGCAATGACGCGAGTGTGTCATTTCCAGATGTTGTTAGCGCCAAAAAATTTCATTTTGCATTGTGCGTCATACCTGGTGCCAAAAAATGTCATTATTTAAAACCCCATTCCTATATGCCTTTTTCTATGTCAGAGGGCTATGCTGTTTGCATTTGTTTCCCATATAAGGAAATTGATCATTTTGCTTTATATGTTGTTTTTTCTCTTACATTTGCAAGATGTCTCAATCTGGTCCTGTATCAGAAACCACTATTGAAACCCTGCTGCCTGATAACAGTTCTACCAAAGCTAAGTGTGTCATTTCCAGATGTTGTTAGCGCCAAAAAATTTCATTTTGCGTTGTGCGTCATACCTGGTGCCAAAAAATTTCATTATTTAAAACCCCATTCCTATATGCCTTTTTCTATGTCAGAGGGCTATGCTGTTTGCATTTGTTTCCCATATAAGGAAATTGATCATTTTCCTTTATATGTTGTTTTTTCTCTTACATTTGCAAGATGTCTCAATCTGGTCCTGTATCAGAAACCACTGTTGAAACCCTGCTACCTGATAACAGTTCTACCAAAGCTAAGTGTGTCTGTTGTAAATTTGTGGAGATTATATCTCCAGCTGTTGTATGTAATAGTTGTCATGATAAGCTTTTACATGTAGAGAATGTATCAATCAGTAATAGTACAATGCCTGTTGTTCCTTCAATATCTAATGTACATGATATCCCTGTGAATATAAAGGATTTTATTGCTTATTCGATTCAGAAGGCTTTGTCTGTTATCCCGCCTTCTAATAAACGTAAAAGGTCTTTTAAAACTTCTCATAAAGGTGATGAAATTTCAAATGACCGACAGCATACTGAATTATCCTCCTCTGATGAGGATCTATCTGATTCAGAAGATCCTTCTTCAGATATTGACACTGACAAATCTAATTATTTATTTTTAATGGAGTATATTCGTTCCTTGTTAAGAGGTGTTGATTACGTTGGATATTGAGGAAACTAGTCCTCTTGATACTAAAACTAGTAAATGTTTAAATTCTGCTTATAAACCTCCTGTGGTTACTCCAGTGGTTTTTCCAGTTACTGATGCTATTTCTGATATGATTTCTAAGGAATGGAATAGGCATGGTACTTCTTTTATCCCTTCTTCAAGGTTTAAAAAAATGGTATCCTTTGCCAGTTAGATTGGAGTTTTGGGAAAAGATCCCCAAAGTTGATGGGGCTTTTTCTACTCTTGCCAAACGTACTACTATTCCTATGGAAGATAGTACTTCCTTTTAAGAACCCTTTAGATAGGAAACTTGAATCTTATCTAAGGAAAGCTTATTTATATTCTGGCTATCTTCTCAGGCCTGCCATTTCTATGGCTGATGTTGCAGCTGCATTAACTTTTTGATTGGAAAGTTTAGCGCAACAGGAAATGGATCCTGATTTGTCTAGCATTGTTCGCTTGCTTCAACATGCTAATCATTTTATATGATGCCATTTTTCATATCCTCAAAATTGATATTAAATCTATGTATTTAGCTATTTTAGCTAGAAGAGCTTTGTGGCTCAAATATTGGAATGCTGACATGGTATCTAAGTCTAGACTCTAGATTACTATCTCATTCTTTCCAAGGTAATAATTTATTTGGTTCGATTATTTCAACTGTCACTGGGGGGAAGGGAGTTTTTTTTTTACCTCGGGATAAAAGACCTAACGGTAAATCTAAAGCTTCTAACCATTTTCGTTCCTGTCGACAAATTAAGGAGCAGAAACCTTCTCCCAAAGAAGCTGGTTCCAATTGGAAACCTTCTTCAAGTTGGAGTAAATCCAAGCCGTTTAAGAAACCAAAGCCAGCACGAAGGTGCATGATGGTACGACCCTCATTCCAGCTCAGCTGGTAGGGGGCAGATTAAGATTCTTCCAAAGCATTTGGGCAGATTCTGTAAAAAATCAATGGATTCAGAGTATTGTCTCTCAAGGGTACCGGAAAGGATTCATAGTAAGACCTCCTGTGAGAAGATTTTTTCTCTCACGCATCCCAGCAAATCCAGTAAAGGCTCAGGCTTTTCTGAAGTGTGTTTCAGACCTGGAGCTTTCAGGGGTAATCATACCAGTTCCGTTTCAGGAACAGGGTCTGGGGTTTTATTCAAATCTATTCATTGTCCCAAAGAAGAAAATTCATTCAGGCCAGTTCTGGATCTGAAAATTTTGAATCGTTTTGTAAGAGTGCCAACTTTCAAAATGGTGACTATAAGGACTATTCTGCCTTTTTGTTCAGCAAGGGCATTATATATCCACGATAGACTTACAGGATGCATATCTTCATATTCCGATTCATCCAGACCACTATCAGTTTCTGAGATTCTCTTTTCTAGACAAGCATTACCAATTTGTCGCTCTTCCATTTGGCCTAGCGACAGCTCCAATAATCTTTTCAAAGGTTCTCGGTGCCCTACTCTCTGTAATCAGGGAAAGGGGTATTGCAGTGTTTCCTTATTTGGACGATATCTTGGTACTAGCTCAGTCTTTACATTCTGCAGAATCTCACATTTAATCAACTAGTGTTGTTTCTTCAAAGACATGGTTGGAGGATCAATTTACCAAAAAGTTCCTTGATTCCTCATACAAGGGTCACCTTTTTAGGTTTCCAGATAGATTCAGTGTCCATGACTCTGTCTCTAACAGACAAGTGACGATTAAAATTGGTTTCAGCTTGTCGGAATTTTCAGTCTCAATCATTCCCTTCAGTAGCTATGTGCATGGAAGTTTTAGGTCTCATGACTGCAGCATCGGAGGCGATCACCTTTGCTCGTTTTCATATGAGACCTCTCCAGCTTTGTATGCTGAATCAATGGTGCAGGGATTATACAAAGATATCACAATTAATATCCTTAAATCCCAATGTTCGACTCTCTCTGACTTGGTGGTTAGATCGCCATTGTATAGTTCAAGGGGCTTCTTTTGTTCGTCCAACCTGGACTGTGATCACAACAGATGCAAGTCTTTCAGGTTGGGGAGCTGTCTGGGGATCTCTGACAGCACAAGGGGTTTGGAAATCTCAAGAGGCGAGGTTACCAATCAATATTTTAGAACTCAGTGCTATTTTCAGGGCTCTTCAGGTTTGGCCTTTGTTGAAGAGAGAACCATTCATTTATTTTCAGACAGACAATATCACAACTGTGGCATGTCAATCATCAGGGTGGGACTCACAGTCCCCTAGCTATGAAAGAAGTATCTTGGATACTTTCTTGGGTGGAATTCAGCTCCTGTCTAATTTCTGCGGAACATATATCCCAGGTGTAGACAATTGGGAAGCAGATTATCTCAGCCGGCAGACTTTACATCCAGGGGAGTGGTTGCTCCAGCCAGATGGTTTCTCAGATTGTTCAGATGTGGAGAAATAGATTTGATAGCTTCCCATCTAAACAAGAAACTTCCCAGGTACCTGTTCAGGTCCAGAATCATCAGGCGGAGGCAGTGGATGCGTTAGCAGTTCCTTGGTGTTACCAACCTGCTTATATCTTCCCGCCTCTTGTTCTTCCAAGAGTGATTTCCAAGGTCATCATGGAACAATCGTTTGTGTTTCTGGTAGCTCCAGCATGGCCTCACAGGTTTTGGTATGCAGATCTTGTTCAGATGTCCAGCTGCCAACCTTGGACACTTTCATTAAGACCAGACTTTCTGTCTCAAGGTCCGTTTTTCCATCAGGATCTCAAATCATTAAATTTAAAGGTATAGAAATTGAATGCTTAGTCATAGTGCTTAGTCATAGAGGTTTCTCTGACTCAGTGATTAATACTATGTTACAGGCTCGTAAATCTGTTTCTAGGAAGATTTATTATCGACTTTGGAAGACATATTTCATGGTTTTCTTCTCATAAATTCTCCTGGCATTCTTTTAGAATTCCTAAAATTTTACAGTTTCTTCAGGATGGTTTGGATAAAGGTTTGTCTGCAAGTTCCTTGAAGGGAGAAATCTCTGCTCTTTCTGTTTTATTTCACAGAAAGATTGCTAAGCTTCCTGATATTCACTGTTTTGTACAGGTTTTAATCCGTATCAAGCCTGTCATTAAATCAATCTCTCCTCCTTGGAGTCTTAATTTGGTTTTGAAGGCATTACAGGCTCCTCCTTTTGAGCCTATGCATTCTTTGGACATTAAACTACTTTCTTGTTAAGTGTTGTTCCTTTTGGCCATCTCTTCTGCTAGAAGAGTTTCTGAATTATCTGCTCTTTCTTGTGAATCTCCTTTTCTGATTTTCCATCAGGATAAGGCAGTTTTGCGGACTTCATTTAAAGGGACAGTCAACACCAGAATTTTTGTTGTTTAAAATGATAGATAATCCCTTAATTGCCAATAACCCAGTTTTGCATAACCAACACAGTTATAATAATACACGTTTCACCTCTGTAATTACCTTGTATCTAAGCCTCAGCAGACTGCCCACTTATTTCAATTCTTTGGACAGACTTGCAGTTTAGCCAATCAGAGCTGTCTCCCTGGTAGATTCACGTGCATGAGCTCAATGTTATCTATATGAAACACATGAACTAATGCCCTCTAGTGGTGAAAAACTATCAAAATGCATTTAGATTAGAGGCGGCCTTCAAGGTCTAAGGAATTAGCATATGAACCTCCTAGGTTTAGCTTTTAACTAAGAATACCAAAAGAACAATGCAAAATTGGTGATAAAAAGTAAATTGGAAAGTTGTTTAAAATTACATGCCCTATTTGAAACAAAGTTTTTTTTGGACTTGACTGTCCCTTTAAATTTCTACCTAAGGTTGTGAATTCTAACAACATTAATAGAGAAATTGTTGTTTCTTCTTTGTGTCCTAATCCTAAGAAGTCTTTGGAGAGATCCTTACATTCTTTGGATGTTGTAAGAGCTTTGAAATATTATATTGAAGCTACTAAAAATTTCAGATAGACTTCTAGTCTATTTTTTGTCTTTTCTGGTTCTAGGAAAGGTCAGAAAGCTTCTGCCATTTCCTTGGCATCTTGGTTAAAACTTTTGATTCATCAGGCTTATTTGGAGTCGGTCAGGCCCCGCCTCAGAGAATTACAGCTCATTCTACTAGATCAGTCTTCACTTTGTGAAGCTTCATTTGATCAGATTTGCAAAGCAGCAACTTGGAACTTTGGAAGCAGTTTTTGGTAGAAAAGTTCTTCAGGCAGCTGTTTCAGTTTGATTCCTCTGCTTATGTTTTAAGTTTTTTTTCTTTTCAACTATGAGAAAAAACTTATGTTTTTGGTTGTGGATTCATTTTTATTTTTATCCCTCCCTCTCTAGTGACTCTTCTGTGGAGTTCCACATCTTGGGTATTACTGTCCACATACGTCACTAGCTCATGGACTCATGCCAATTACATGAAAGAAAACATTTATGTAAGAACTTACCTGATAAATTCATTTCTTTCATATTGGCAAGAGTCCATGAGACACACCCTTTTTATGGTGGTTATGATTTTTTGTATAAAAGCACAATTATATTTCCAGTTCCTTTTTTTTAATGCTTTTTACTCCTTTCTTTATCACCCCACTATTTGGCTATTCTGAATTGTGGGTGTGGTGAGGGGTGTATTTATAGGCATTTTGAGGTTTGGGAAACTTTGCCCCTCCTGGTAGGATTGTATATCCAATACGTCACTAGCTCATGGACTCTTGCCAATATGAAAGAAATTAATTTATCAGCTAAGTTCTTACATAAATTATGTTATTAATATATACTTTTTACGTCTTTGATTACCTTGTAGCTAAGCCTCTGCAGACTGCCCCCTTATATCAGTTCTTTTGACAGACTTGCATTTTAGCCAATCAGTGCTCAATCATAAATAACTCCACTTGAGGGAACACAATGTTGTCTATATGGCACATTTGAACTAGTGCTGTCTAGCTGTGAAAATCTTCTAAAATACAGAGATAAGAGGCGACCTTCAAGTGCTTAGAAATTGGTATATGAGCCTACCTAGCTTCAGCTTTCAACAAAGATTAATTACTAAGAGTACAAAGCAAAATTGATGATACAAGTAAATTGCAAAGTTGTTTTAAAGTTGCATGACCTATCTGAATTATGACTTTACTGTCCCTTTAAATAATGTGCTTTCCTTTCATTATGGGGTATAATCAGCATTCTTCTCAGAACACCCAAGAGAAGTCTGTAAGTTGCTGTTACCATACTGCCAATATAGGAACAAGTTGCATGTATGCACATTTGTTGGTGCAAGTGCCACTGTTTAGCCATCAAATATGGTGACACCTTGTGTGATGTCAAAAGTACTTTGGGCATGTGCACGCTATATAAGAAAAACATTTACATTCTAGTGTTTGTGCTTTTGGAGAGAAATTCTCTCTCTGTTCAATGTATTAAAAAGCGTAAAATGCACTTTCATATCAGAATTTAAAGGGACAGTTAGATGAAAATTAAAGTCGCATGATTCAGATATTTATTTTTTAATACACTTTAAATTCACTTCTATTATCGAATTTACTTTGCTCTCATGCAGGGTGGATTGGATTTAAATGAAATCAATAAGTCTCTATTTAATTCATGGTTTTCTACATAAAGTTTTAATTTTTAGAAAAACTTTTCATATTATTTTTATAAATTCATGATTTAGTTATGTAGCTTTTAGAAATTCATAGTTAACCTCACAAACATTTTAGAATTATCCATCTCTAGTTTAATAGGTTAATCATTCTTATTTGATCATCTTTTTAGCTGCACTTTATTGGAAGGAGAAAAATAATCTTTACCTCCAATAATATTTTTTAAATATTTGTTTTAACTAAAGAAAAATAATCATTACCTTAAAAATAATTTAAAGGGATAGTAAAGTCCAAATTAAACTTTCATGATTCAGAAAGGGCATGTAATTTTAAACAACTTTCTTTAATTTTTATCATCAAATTTGCTTTGTTCTCTTGGAATTCTTAGTTTAAAGCTAAACCTAGATATGCTCATATGCTTATTTCTAAGCCCTTGAAGATTGCCTCTTATATGAATGCATTTGACAGTTTTTCACAGCTAGAGGGTGTTAGTTCATGTGTTTCATATAAATAGAACTGTGCTCACGCACGTGAAGTTATTTAAGAGTCAGCATTAATTTGCTGAAATGCAAGTCCTTCAAAAGATCTGAGATAAGGAGGCAGGCTGCAGAAGCTTAGCTAGGTAATAACAGAGGTAAAAAATATATTTCTATAACCGTGTTGGTTATGCAAAACTGGGGAATGGTACATAAAGGTATTTTCTATCCTTTAAAACAATACAATTTTTGGTGTTTACTAAATCAATTTTTTTTCTTTAATGATTCAGATAGAGCATGCAATTTTAAGAAACTTTCTAACTTACTCCTATTATACATTTTTCTTTGTTCTTTTGCTATATTTATTTGAAAAAGCAGAAATGGAAGCTTAGTAGCTGGTCCATTTTTAGTTCAGAACCCTGGGTAGCACTTGCTGATTGGTGGCTATATTTAGCCACCAATCGGCATGCACTACCCAGGTGATGAACCAAAAATTGTCTGACTCCTAAGCCTACATTACTGATTCCATTTTTACTTCCATTAACAAATTTGCTTTTTTTCTCTTGATATCCTTAATTGAAGAGTAAATCTAGGTAGGCTTATAGGAGGGTACATTTGTCATTAGAACTCAATGGCAGCAGTATTTGCAACAATGTATAGCAGTGCTAGAAAACATATTGCAGAACGCTGCTGCCATAGAGTTCTAAATATACGTGCACAATTCTAAACTCCTATAAGCCTGCCTAGATTTACTCTTCAACAAAGGATACCAAGAGAATAAAGCACATTTGATAAAGAAGTAAATTGGAAAGTTTAAGATACATTATAATCCAAAGGTTATTCATCCTGAAATAAGAATTAGTTTTTACATTATGTGGCATGAGGCTGCATACTCATAGCTGCAATTTTTTTTGGGGGGGGGTAAATTAATTCCATGAATCTATTCACAATGTCATGCTCTCCCAGAGGTTTCTGTACAATTTTATATATTTTTAAATCCTCGCACATTCTTGGTTTTGTAGTTCTCAAAACTGTGAATTTGTGTCTCAGAAATAACATTACTCTTTACAGCAAAAATTGTTATAAGATAAACATACATACAGAGTTAAGAAATAGCGTAAACCCATTTTTTTTCTTTTCTTTCATGATTCAGATAGAAGTAAATCAGAAAATGGTTTCAAATGTTATGCTCTATAATCAAATGTGCTTAATTATCTTAGTATCCTTTTGTTGAAGGAGCAGGAATGCACTACTGAAGCCAATTGGATAATTACCTTTTTTTAATTGCATGTTCTGCCTGAATCATGAAAGTTTAATTTTGACGTGACTGTCCTTCTTTTTTTTTTTTTTTTAATAGAAACTATCCTTAGATTTTTCTTCAAAAATCAATTTAATAAAAAAATTTAAAATCTGATTTAAATAATACAAAAAACCCTTTTTAATTTAAAAAAAATCATTGAGTTGTATCCACCATGCTTTGAAAATAAAATTTACATATCCTCCGCAGCAGCAACGCACTGCTAGGAACTAGCTGGTGGATGGTGGCTACACCCATTTGTCTCTTGTGATTGGCTCATCAGAAGTCTCGCTCCTTGTAGTGCATTGCACACACGGTTGTATACAAGCACAGGTGCAATAATAAAATGCGTTAACATATTATAGCATTTTCTTTTTGTACTTTTGATATCCTTTTAAAAATATTTCCAGTTTACTTTTGTTATGAAATGTTTTGTTATCCTATGCTGAAGAATAAACATAGATAAGGGTCAGAAGCAGCAATGCACTACTGTGAGCTAGTTGTGGATTGGTGGCTGCACTTGTTTACCTTTTTTGTCATTGATCTATTCTATGTTCTCAGCTAGTGCACTGCTGATCTGGAGCTGAATTTTCAGCAAAGTATGCCACAAAAACAAAGCAAATTTTATAATAGAAGTGAATTGGAAATATGTATAAAATTGCATGCTCTGTCTGAATCGTGAAAGCTTAAGATCTCACTAAAGCATGAAAATGTGGGGAAATTGTTTTAACTGACTTATAATGGAAACGTAAAACTTTAATTCGGGCAATTTATTTATTCTTCATCCAGTTTAATCTATTAATCTATCTAAATGTAGCCACCAATCAGCAAGCGCTATCTAGGGTGTTGAACCAAAAATGGTCCGGCTACTAAACTTTCATTCCTATTTTTTTAAAATTAAGATACAAAAAGAATAAAGAAAATTTGATATTTGGAGTAAATTAGAAAGTTGCTTAAAATTGCATGCTCTATCTGAACCATAAAAGAAAAAAGAAAAAATAGCTTTAGTATCCCTTTAAGTATTGTCTATAGAAAAGCTGTGTAAACATAGCCAGCAGAAGAAACTACACTCCCAGTAGGAGGTAGGAGAGATAATGTATTGTGCTTTGGTTTACAGACAGAGATACTATACAGGGAGTGCAGAATTATTAGGCAAGTTGTATTTTTGAGGATTAATTTTATTATTGAACAACAACCATGTTCTCAATGAACCCAAAAAACTCATTAATATCAAAGCTGAATATTTTTGGAAGTAGTTTTTAGTTTGTTTTTAGTTTTAGCTATTTTAGGGGGATATCTGTGTGTGCAGGTGACTATTACTGTGCATAATTATTAGGCAACTTAACAAAAAGTTGACTCCATCCTCAACCCGAAAAGGCCCCACAAGCTCATCTTTGATGATACCAGCCCAAACCAGTACTCCACCTCCACCTTGCTGGCGTCTGAGTCGGACTGGAGCTCTCTGCCCTTTACCAATCCAGCCACGGGCCCATCCATCTGGCCCATCAAGACTCACTCTCATTTCATCAGTCCATAAAACCTTAGAAAAATCAGTCTTGAGATATTTCTTGGCCCAGTCTTGACGTTTCAGCTTGTGTGTCTTGTTCAGTGTTGGTCGTCTTTCAGCCTTTCTTACCTTGGCCATGTCTCTGAGTATTGCACACCTTGTGCTTTTGGGCACTCCAGTGATGTTGCAGCTCTGAAATATGGCCAAACTGGTGGCAAGTGGCATCTTGGCAGCTGCACGCTTGACTTTTCTCAGTTCATGGGCAGTTATTTTGTGCCTTGGTTTTTCCACCAGCTTCTTGCGACCCTGTTGACTATTTTGAATGAAACGCTTGATTGTTCGATGATCACGCTTCAGAAGCTTTGCAATTTTAAGAGTGCTGCATCCCTCTGCAAGATATCTCACTATTTTTGACTTTTCTGAGCCTGTCAAGTCCTTCTTTTGACCCATTTTGCCAAAGGAAAGGAAGTTGCCTAATAATTATGCACACCTGATATAGGGTGTTGATGTCATTAGACCACACCCCTTCTCATTACAGAGATGCACATCACCTAATATGCTTAATTGGTAGTAGGCTTTCGAGCCTATACAGCTTGGAGTAAGACAACATGCATAAAGAGGATGATGTGGTCAAAATACTAATTTTCCTAATAATTCTGCACTCCCTGTAGAGGTGCATATGTGTGTACAGAAAGTGATACAATAAGGATATCTGATTTCACTGCAAGTTCAATCCATTTTAAATATGAAGACATTTATCTTACATTTTATAGTTTGCAGTTGGTATAACAAATCATTAGAAAAAAACAATTTTAAAGTATACTGTCTCTTTAAATTTGTTTTGTGTAGTCTGCTAATTAGAATTTGTTCCTTTACCTGTCTCTTGCTGATAGATTCCATTTTACATGATTTAGTTAGTGTCTTGCTTCTTATATAGTTCTAGGCTGAAAAGTTTAAACCCAACTGTAAATCTCAAAAATTCCTCTAACATATTTTTATATATAATCGTACCAATGGGCAGAAATTCTGCAAAATGTTTTTAGTTTGTTGGTTAGTTTGATAACTTTGTATACATACTGTCCATACGATTTTAAAATATATATCCGTGTTAAATCATAATTGTTCAGAGAGAAGTTGGTTGGCCTCTCAATATTATGTTTTTAAGTATGTGTGTATCAATAAATATTATGAATAATATATACATTTGTGTGCATTTAAGCCCTCTTTTACCAGTAGCATGCACAATTAAACATATTTTTTTTGCCAGAAACATAAATTAAACAGCAATTTAAAACTAACCACAACCTTAACCCCTTTAAGAAACGCATTGTCAATCAAGGGGATTTATTACTGCCACATTAACATACTTGCAAGAGTGATTTAAACTCTTGGGGCTAGATTACAATAAGCACACGTAAATGTGCGCCGGTATTACAAATGCGTTGCAATGAGAACACGGCCTCACGTTAGCATTGCCTGGAAGCCAAGCTCTCACAAAAGCGCGCTTCCATAGGCTTTAATTGGAGCCTCGTTTTCATTCCGACAGACAGACACTGCAAACCACTTAGCTCAGTCGTGCAGCAAAGGATATATATATATATATATATACATACACATAGAAATATATTTATAGAGAAAACACAGTCCCCCTTTAACATCCATGTAAAGGCACTTTCAGTGCTGTTTTATTTTTCTAACACCCTCACATCTCCTCACTTTAACCCTTAAAAAAAAAAAAAAGTATAGTCTTGCTTATTTTTAAATAACATTGCTCTGATTTTTAGACTCTTAACCAAGCCCCAAAGTTTTATTTGAATACCGTCCGCTACCTTCTCCAGCTTGCTCCTGTTTGTGTATAGGGTCTCTTCATATGCAAAAGAAGGGGGAGGGGGAGTGTCTTATTTCCCACTTGCAGTGGGCTTTCCAACAACCTTTTAAACAGAGCTAAACTGAGAGCTTCTAAGTACGTTTTTAAACCATTTTATATTGGATTTTTATATCAGTATCTGTGCATCTTATTCTTTATAGTAGTGTCTATTACATGCGGTTATATGAAAATGAGTGTATACTGTCCCTTTAATTGTTATTTCTGTGGATCCTGGGGCAAATATACCACTAGCAGTATACATCCTTTGTCATTGCCGTGTGTGCAGAGTTGAAGGCTGGGTTGAGGATTATATGCTGCAAAAGGAAGATGTGTTCCTGAGACCCCTATACCTACTAAAATGATAGTGTTTTAGGTTGTTGCACCAGGCATTTAAACCTTTTTTGTAGAGCACTGATGTAGTGGCTCTCAGCATTTTTTGCTTAACACGTTTGGCAAACTATTGAATTTCATGTGACACACCCAGGACTAATTACAGTGCTATAATAAGAAATACTAAGTAGTGTATATGTAGATACAATTATGCAATATGTGTCATTTAAAACTCTTAAATTGAAAGTTAGGATTATATAAATTAAATGTGAACATTTTGGAATTTCTTGACCATCGTCCCTAATTTATGGATGCATATCCGGGTGTCTTAGGTGAAAATACAATTCTCTCTAGAATGGTGGCTTTTCAAGATGTCTTACAAATAAGCCTTTGACACAAATTAGAATGCTTTCTCTTTGTCCAGATTGACTAAGTTTTTATTATCCAGGAAGTCAAGAGACTTCATAATTGCTGCTGTCATTTTGTGCATGGCTTCCACTGTCTTCCTGACTGCCCAGCGCCAATCCACACTGCAGGATTACCATGGTATGGATGAGGAAGGGTTCAACATGTTTTTTAATTCCTTGCTTTAGAATGATCACTGTGATGATGCTAACAATAAATTATAGTTGTTGATAATGAGCTATTATAGAGGGAAAATTGCATGTTTTAATTTGTCAGTAGCAACTCCGCAACATTTTGTTTACCAAATAAGTTAAACACATAGTTAAAGCACTGCACAGGAGCCACAGAGAACTGTTGATCCCAAGAGGTAACGGCCAATGACTCCAGCTGTGTGAACAACACTGCTGATTGGCTTACGCTTACCGGTAGTTTACGCTTTGGACTCAGTGCCCCCAAACAGTACTTGAGTTGCAGGGTTGCTGGTGATAAAATGACATACTGTAACAAATTAGAGTGTGGTTTTTTTTCCACTTTAATGGTCCTTTAAAGCTGTAAACGTGGTAGTTACCTTGCTTTCTTCAAAAGTGGGGTCTATTCAAATCCATTGGAATTTGCCATTAAAAAATGCTTCATTTTCCTTTTAACAAAAATGTAAGTAACCCATAAGTAACCCAGCTATAGTCTAGATGAGGAATTAAAACCATCATCCAATTTCATTATTTGCAACATTACAAGTATTGAAGAGATACCTAAACTGACACTACTACATTACAGACATTTATACTCCCTTTGGTGTGAATTCTCTAGTTATAAACTGTAATAGATTTGTTTGCATCTATGGGAACAGTTGTATTCCCTTTTGGTTCTAACAGTTTATGTGCTGTGATTAGATGACATTTGTTAGAACCTAGCCTCCTTTGTTTTTAATTTTCCTGTCCCTGAACACTGATCAGGTGGAAACTTATAGAATGTTTCCCGCTCCTTGGGACTCTATTTTCTATTTAAAGCAACCAATACATTTGATTATTTAAATGCTGATTTCTATGAATTTTGATTCTGTTTTGATAAAATTATGTTTAATTGAAAACTGCATCTGCAAAATAATGTCAACATAATATAGTATAGTAGCATTTCTCTTTCTGAAATTCATTCATGTATAGAAGTATTGTAATTAAAGTTCAACAGAAGATATTTGCTGCTTTAGTAAAGAATAATAAAATGATTTCTTGGCTGAAGACCTAAGTCACTGTGAGAGGGAGCTGAGCACATGACTGACAATAACAGAACACAATAATTGTCCTTAGTCTTAAAATGAATCACCGCTTGTTGAAACAGTCATTTTAAACCACGTAAATACATGTTGTTGGTGGAACTTGTATTTCTTCTTTCCTTAGCTTCCCTGTGAAATGTCAGTGGAAAGGTTCTCTGGTACTGTTGATTTTTTTTTTTTTTTTTAAATAAACATTTTGGATTTGAAATTGTGTTGTATGAGAGATGAGTGATGAAGGCAGTGAACTACTATGTCAGCAATAATATTCATACTCATATGTTTCTTAGTTAACCTACAGGTAAATTGTGAATTTTGTGAATTCACAATACCAGTAATGGCTATGTGATCTTGTGAAACACTTTAAAGGGCAGTCAACCCATTTTATTTACAAGACATTTCTGTTTTGTTATAGGATAACATATCAGCCATGTCTCACCATTTAAAAAATAAATAAATTAACATTATCTTTGCTGCATTTGTATTCTAATAGCCAAATTTGACCCACCATTGCCCTATTTTAAGGTGCAAATCCAGGATTTAGTCTGCAGACAACATACTTGGTCACAGTGATATTAGCATAAAATTGTTTTGAAGGTGTTATCAGTTAAAGCCAATCAGGCAAAGTTATGTAGCAGGGTTAGCTTGATAATTTTCAGTGTTTTCCAGGTCTGAGAATTAGAAACTAAACATGTGCATTCTGCAGTTTTGTTCACTGCCTAATGCGGAAGAAGGCAGTTGCTTGCGATATTGAGCAAATCCAGATCTTAGTGTGTTGCACTTTCTCAAGAAGAAATCTGACTCAGAAAAGAGCTGAATGTCGTGAGGGTTCGCCTTTGACCGCATTCAGCAGTGATTCATTTGTAGTCGTAGTTAATTTGTCATTAGTCCAAAGTGAAGACAAGTAATACTATTTTAAAATCAAGCATAAAAATGCTTAAAGGGCCATGATACCCAAATGTTGAAACACTTGAAGGTGATGCAGCATAGCTGTAAAAAGCTGATTAGAAAATATCACCTGAACATCTCTATGTAAAAAAGAAAGATATTTTACCTAAAAAATTCCTCAGTAGCCACATCCCATTGTAATGGACTTCTAAGCCGCAAATGTATTTATTTATTTATAAAAATATTTTACCAGGAAGGATACATTGAGATTTCTCTCATTTTCAAGTATGTCCTGAGTATCAGTATGTCTGTCCCGGGACAGCTAAGGGAGTGAGCTTACGTGCACACTCATGTTATTTCCCTATTCAGTTTAAGGAAGTTTACTATGAAATCTCATGAGAGTTAAGTCAAATCTCATGAGATCACAGTAAAAGAGTTCATGACCTCAACACTGCTGATGCTGATTGGCTGCTGTTCATTTCTTTTTTTTTTCTTCTTTTTTTTTACCTGCAGCCGAGTATAACTTTTTGCACAGAACTGCTGAGCTGAGGAGATTGTGAGGTAAAATATCTTCCTTTTTTACATACAGATGCTCAGGTGATATTTTCCTGTCAGCTTTTTACAGTTATACAGTACTGCATCACGTTCAAGTGATATAGCATATGAGTTTTATGTCCCTTTAAAATATGTGCACCTGCTATTTAAAGGCACACTTTATTACAAGCAGAAGTAACACTGGAAACAATATGGGCTAGTTATATATATATATATATATATATATATATATATATAAGGGATAAAAGTAATTTGCATTATCTGTTGGAAAATGGAGAGAACCACAGAGAAAAAATACATACTATAGCTTATTATATATTATAGCTTAATTTATAGGCACACCTGCCAGTCCAAGTGTGTATTGAGTCCTTTGGGTATAAGTGTCTCCAAAACAAAAGTCCAGCGGGCTTCCTTCCTCAGTAGTAGGGTATTTCTGTCACCACCCCTAGTCAGGGGGGGACATGGTCAATGATAGTATATCTGAGGTCTTTGACCGTATGATGGTTATCAGCAAAATGGCGTGCCACAGGTTGTTCGGATGTCCTTTTCTTTAATGCCAACGTGATGGCAGACCGATGGTTAACCATCCTAATGCGTAAGTCATTGGTCGTTTTTCCCACATAAAAAAGCCCACAAATGCAATGCAGTAGACTATGTGGGTAGTGGTACAAGTCAGTCTGTATTTATGGAAGAATTTCTGCCGCTTACGCTTATAATTCGTTTTGCTTATGAGACTGCTGGTCAGCAGCCTCCTGAGAGAATTACAGCTCATTCCAATAGGACTGCCTCCTCTTCTTGGGCTTTCAAAAATAAAGCTTCTGTGGAACAGATTTGCAAGTCTGCAACTTGGTCCTCTCTGCATACTTTTTCTAAATTTTACAAATTTGATACTTTTACCTCGGCTGAGGCCTCTTTTGGGAAAAAGGTTCTTCAAGCTGTGGTACCTTCTGTTTAAGTCTGCCTGTCTTGTTCTGCCTCCCTATTCATTCTTTGTCCTCTAGCTTGGGTATTGGTTCCCACTAGTAATTGGAATGACGTTGTGGACTCTACATATCTAGGAAAGAAAACAAAATTTATGCTTACCTGATAAATTTCTTTCCGGATATGGAGAGTCCACGACCCCACCCTTAATTAAGACAGTTATTTTTTACTAAACCTCAGACACCTCTACACCTTTGTGTTATTCCTTTTTCCATTTCCCTTCGGTCGAATGACTGAGGATTACTTAACAGCTTTGCTGTGGTTATCTTTGCTGTGGTTATCTTTGCCTCCTCCTGCTGGCCAGGAGTGATATTCCCACTGGTAATTGGAATGACGACGTGGACTCTCCATATCCGGAAAGAAAGAAATTTATCAGGTAAGCATAAATTTTGTTTTTATTATAGCCAACAATGTTTGTGTTGAATTTAAGTTGGTCTACAGCAAAGATTGTGTTAACCCATTTTCACTAAGAAAATCAACAAAATATGTTATTAGGTCTGGGGTGTCCAAATGATTGCATTCAGCTGTATGCATCTATATATTCATAGATAACTAAGTGGCTGTGCATATTGAATTAATGCTTTTGTTTTTCTGATTAACATATTTTTTAACTCCTAACTTTTTTCTTTTTTTCACTCTCTCCCTTTTTTCCTCTCTCCTTTTTTCCTCCCTCTCTCCTTTTTTCCTCCTTAGCCTTTATATTGACATTTAAAATAGCGGATTTAACCTGTAGTATCCCTACCTATACTGAAAGTTTCTATACCTAGGTACTGTATGAGCTATTGAGAAACTATGTAAACACAGACAGCAGAAGTAATTGCTCACAGTGGGAGGTGAAAGAGATAAAAGCTCTAAAATGTTTATTTTCAATTGTTCTTTCTAAGTATTGTACAGAGACAAAGATAAGAAAGGGAAGCATTTGAGTTATAAGATAACTAGATCTGATCTGTCAGCAAGTAAAGCCTATTTTGATGGGCTGAGCAAATCCAGCTATTTATTTTGCAAAAAGAAGCATAAATTAACAATTTCTCATACAATAATGGGGAACACATTCAGGAAAAAACAATTTTACAGTGAACTGTCCCTTTAAGGGAAGATCTCAAGTAAAAAATAATTGTACAAAAAATATTATTTAACTATTAAATCCATAATATACTTATTCTTGGAAATCAAAATCTTACTGACTCCAGTAAAAGTATTACTTATAAATTCGAATTAAAGCATTTCATTTGATATAGTACCACAACAGAACTATTACAATGTGCATTAATGTAATATTACATTTCAAAGAAACATCAAATTAAATGTAGCTGTTATTTAGAGACCATACAACACACAATACATCTACTTTCTCCAACTCTATGTATTCTCTTTTTAGCATTCAAGCTATTTGTTTTAATGACTTTCTGTTCCTGTTTTCATCTGATTGGGGCCACATAACGTTTGATGTGACCATTCTTCCTGAACACAATACTCTCTCTGTTACAAATGGAATCCTTTAAAACGGGTCCTGTAATAAATATGCCAATATTTGCTTAAAGTTTGCTTAAAGTTTTTCCTAATAACATTAGGTCATTCATAATATCTAGTAATAAAGTTAACCCATTGTTGATCATTCTTAAATACAGAATCAAATTTTATTAATATTTGATCTCTATTAAGTTCCAAGCTTTGAGTATCTTATGTAGATATATTTCACAGTAGTTATGGCTTAACTAGTTAAGAAAAAAATATGTTTACAAAACTGAACAATGGAAAAACAGAATTAGACTCTCTGGGGCCGATTTATCATTATAAATCGGCCGCTAGCAGGGGGTGTCAATCAACCCGATCTTATAGGATTGGGTGGATTGATGCTACAGCCTTAGAGGCACTGGACGAGTTAAGGAGCAGCGGTCTTAAAACCGCAGCTTCTTAACTCCCGTTTCCGGCGAGCCTGAAGGCTCGTGCGGAAACGGGCATCAAGGGCCATTTAGCTCTTGATAAATCGGCCCCTCTGTCCCAAGGTTTTATAAGGTTTAGGAGCCAGAATTGTTGGGTGCATATAATTCTATACCTAAGTAGCTAGGGACTGTTGTTGGTTACTTTTTTTCAGGAAATACTCATTTAAAGGGATATGAAACAAACATTTTCTTTTATGATCCAGGGAGAGCATACCATTTTTAAAAAGTTTCCATTTACTTCTATTATCAACTTAGCCTTGTTTTCATAATATTCTGTGTTGAAGTGATATCTAGGTAGGCATCTGGAGCACTACATGGCAGGAAATAGTGCTGTCATCTAGTGCTCTTCCAAATGAAAAACATTATGGCAAAATTGCTGCCATATAGTGCTCCAGAAATGGGCTGCCTCCTAAGCATATGTCCCTGCTTTTCAACATACAATGCAAAGAGAACAAAAAAACATTGATAATAGAGGGAAATTAGAAAGTTGTTTAAAATTGCACTCTCTGACTCATAAAATAAAAAAATTGGATTTCATATCCCTTTTAACCTTGGTTTCAGGTTTCATACATTTTAACATTGATGTTATTCCTTGATAGACAAGAACATACACTTGCAATCAAGGGGATGAGTTACTGCTGTGTGAAGCACTTCCAACAGTAATTTAACTTCTTGATTGTTGTAACCCGTGCATAAACACTTTTACACACCTGCCTTGTTACATGCTCCCTTGCACATTATGCTTTTTTTTTTTTTTTAGCAGAGAGATGGTAGGAGAGAAGAGAAATGAGCCTGGCTGACCAGTGTCAGTGACCATGGCAGTGGTCTTTTTCTAATCCTTTTGTTTGTGGCATCTTTCCTGTTTTATGACCAAATGCAAATTAGGACCCTGAGGGAAGTCTCCCTAAGGGTGATGCAGAAATCAGACGTGGACAAGTTGCTCAATGTGCCTAGAGGGATATGGCTGCACCTCACTGACGAGGTCCACACTAGGCCCGAATTGTACGTTTGGGGTTTTGCTGTTTTCTCTAGTTCAGAGAGGTATTGCCTGGTATTTCAGGACTGGACTGTACTGTTTTGTCAGGTCCAGACTAATATACTACAGAAAAGTTCTTCTCTGCGAAAGGCACATGTTGAGCAAAAAAAGGCTGATCCTAGGGTGGTAACTAGCCATAGAGCAAGCTGTTATGCTATTGTTTAATCCAGGTTGAGCGCTTCTCTCTTATTGCATAAGGACACTATAGCTTTAGAATTTAAGATTCACTTCTGTTAGACAATGTGTCATTAAGTAGTTAGAGACTTGATTTTGAGTCTCTGTAGTTTAATTGCCCTGGATGTTTTCTCAAACTCCTCAATAAATGGTAACCTACTATAGGTACAATTATGTTTTATGACCTTCAAGATTATTCTTTTGTCCCCTGTGTACACTGCACGCTTTTGTTCCCCATCCTTATGTTTCTGTTCCTCCACAGCTGGTGGCTTAGCAGTAGTGGGAGGCCTATGAGTCATCTGTATCAGCAATTTTGACAGATATTGTGGGTTTGTAAAGGAGGAAGAGAGAGCTGAAGGTGCTTTTCAACTGCAGTGTTTTCCTGAAATTTATATCTTTGCAAATAGCATCTAACCAAATTATTTTTTTAAATAATCAAATTAGTTGCTTTACTTCATATACTATATGTACCCTCATTTGCATTTCATTTAAAATATAGTTTATAATCAAAACTAATAAATGTTTTATAGTGTAAAACAATAAGCTAAATATTTGACAAATAACCACTTTGGTCTCTAAATCCTGGCTATGATGTCCAGAACATTGTGTTTAATGAAATATGTAAAATGTCCAAGGTTTTAAGATTGTGGACATTTTATAGGGGCTTGACAAAAATTTAGGAGTACTTAGACTTAGTTATGGTAAATCCTAAAGTTTTTGTAATGCCAAGATTTACCAGTACTAAAAATAAAAATAAAGGGGACGTTTAGTCATGAGGTATAAAATACTTCATGCTGAAAGTTCATTTATTTTCCTGCAGCGCCTCAGGCCGCTCACGGCAGAACACTATTTTATCAATGAGGTGATGTTTCCACCTCTTATCCAATAGCTGTGCGGTCCAGTTGGCATTATGCTGTATGGCAAGCACGTTATTGGCTAACATCACCTCATTGACAAAATATTGTTCTGCTGTGGGCGGCCTTAGACGCTCAGCTCGGCATAAGCGGCAGGCAAATAAAGGAATATTCAATTTAGAAGTATAAAATACTTCATGCTGGAAGTCCCCTTTATTCGTAGCACTGATAAATCCTAGCATTTAAAAAATGCAAGGATTTACCATCCTTTTAAGAGGTTCAATTACTGCTATGCAATACATGGGCTCGATTTATCAAGCCTCTACGGCAGCAAGTTCTCTCAAGAACTTGCTCGCCGTGATTTATCAAGAAGCGGTCACCAGACCGCTGCTTCCCTAACATCTACGCCACCTCTATTGTGGCAAAATTCAATCTCCTCGGTCGAGTCTGGAGATTGACAGCTCCTGCCCGTGCGTGATTGGCTGTACGTGGGCACGGGGCGGGATTGCACACGAGCGCAAAATTGCGCTCATGTGCAATGGCGAATACCTGCGGGTAATTTCGCCCCGCCACAGGCGAGCTGAGGCGTACAGGGGTGCGTATACCCCTAGTAGTGGTAATTTGACACCTCCAACACCCATGAAGCAGTGATTTAACAGACACACAGAAAATCAATGGTTTAAATCGCAGCAACAAATTTACATTTTAGGATTCGGATAGAGACTACAAATTAATTTATTTTTAACGTTTATGATAAAAAAAATTTAAGCAAATTTGATTTGTTCTTTTATAACAAGAGTAAATTTAATAATAGAAATTAAAGTTTTTTTAAAAATATTACATAATCCCAAAATGTTTCTTTTACAATAAATGTAATAGAAAAAAAAGTCTTTATTGTAAGTGTTGAAGGGAAAATGAGCAAAAATTATTGCTAGGTACTAATGGATCAAGATAAAGATGGGTTGTAAAGGTTAAATGTACCCTCAACAACTGTAAAATGATTTTAAACTAAAATACATTTTTGTAAAAATATGTATGCTCTTATACAGAGATTTGAAAATAAATTCCATAAAAAATGTATATGCACCTTAGAACGTTTTTATTCTGTTTTTTAACGTTTTCTGCTTCTATAAGTTCCAATTAAGTTTACCACTATTTTAGTGAGAGCTTTTACTGTGCGTTGGCACATGCAGAGCATATATACACACGACTTGTGCACCTGCTTTAAAGTACCATTACATATAGTAGAACTGAATAACCAACATATGTATAAGAAAAATTCAGTCCAATAGCACTTTAATTTCAAATGAGCAGCAGATTTAAAAATGTATTTCATAACACTGTATCATGTGACAGCCATTAACCAAACAGACTCGTACGTATATACTGTGAGCTTTTACACAAGCTCAGTAGCAGCTGCATGAAAAACATGCATATAAAAAGACTGCTCAATTTAACAAAGGACGTAAATTGGAATTAAAAAAAGTTACATTTTGACTTTAGTGTCTATTTAAAGTGTTGTGCCTGCTTCTAGAACCAGCAGCGTGCATTGCATCTTTATTGATAATAAATTGATTTTTGATTAGCATGTCCGTTTTAATTTTCCAAAATCAGATAGTTTGTGTTGTTACTTAGAAATGTCAAGCATAAAGTGGTTAATAAATACTTTGATCATTTTTGTCTTTTTAAAAGTGATCCTCATCTGTTGACAAATGTTGTCCAAATGATTGATTTTTAATTCACCCCTGATTTATTTGACCTTCATTATATTTGCTTGCTTTAGAAATCCTTCAGTTGGTATCTCATAAATATTTCTAATGATTTGATCTTTAAAATGACAAATATGAGACTTGGCTTGCAAAATACTGTGACTGCTGCATCCCTTACTCAATTAAATATTTTACAAGTTAGCACCAAGGTGGTTGATTATTGAAGGCGTATTCACTGCATGGATGCCGTGTGTTAGTAGAATCTATCTTACTTTTATCAATATAAAATAGTCTGTTTCAGTCAGTTTTCCAAATGCCCTGAAATTTTCTTTTTTTCTTACCTGCTGTAATATTCACAACAATTGTTTACGCAAAAGATATTACTTATAATGAAATAAGTGTTTTGTGACACATAAGTTAGAGAGTGAGCACTATGTGAAGTGACACCAGATAACTTTAGTGTAAAATTAAGCCTTTTAATTTATGGAGGATATCTGTTCTGTTTAGTTAACAGTCAGATAGGAGCAGGAAAAAGAATAAAGTTGATTACTCAGGTACTTTATGTAGATGCATAAGTTTTGTTACTATGTAGGGAAAACTTAATCAAAGAAGAGATACATTCAAAATCACTGACCGGAGATATTGTGCACAGTTGTTTCAGTTCTTAATTGCAGTTTAGCAAGCTGGAAGGAGATCCTGAGCTCTATGTGTGAGGCGCGGTGCTCGGCGTGTGACGTCACAGCTAGCACCGGTCCGGTGAACTTTGAAGTCTTAACGGCTTTCCTTGGGGTAAAACACAAGAAGATTTTTAGGATTTACCTTAAGGTAAGATTTTGGAATCATTCCTCCGACTATTTCAAGTATAAGGCGGTGGGTCCGTGAGAACATCCGTCTCTGTTATACAGCATAGGCTGACAGTCGTGCTGGAGAAAGTGAAAATCGCAATCCGATGTAAATGATGAGGTTTAGCTCACACACAGATTATTAATTCAAAAACTTAGAGGCAACAGGATAATTCGGATAGTTTGGTTTTAGCTCGGGTAAGAGGTTTGTGTCACTAGAAAGTTCACAAATTACTAAGCAAAGTTTGAAGGTAAGGGCAGGTGTGATAAAGGAGGTCTAAAAAGTAAAAGCAGGAATAGAGGCGCCAATGGTGCAGGTAAATGGTGGTACAGGTATCACTAATAGCCCAGTGTACACAGGGTACTCACATTTATGGAAGGCACTCACTTGTACCTATAGAGACAGGCTGGATTTTAGCAGCAATCCAGCTAGCTGATCCAGGGTGAGCTGGCTGGTTCGTGGGTGTGTAGCGTGTTGGTACTCTAAAGTAGCATAGCAGGGCGGTACCATATATAACACTGAGAGTGGATTTATATAAAATAAATGAATTTATTTAAAACATATAAAAAGGTTTACCACTCAAAGAATATAATTGGTACATCAGGAATACATGCGACGCGTTTCTCAGTTAAAAACTGTTTCCTCAGGCATGTTTTTACACAGATATTTACTCCTTATATAGGGCTATGCTACTAAACAACACCCACAGCCCACCCCCAACAATTGACATGACACAGACCAATCAGTGTCCCTCATTCAAAATGTTTCCACCCCTGGGGTGATATGAGCACCTAAATACTTGGAGAGGGATGTATTTACTTGTAAAATATATAGACGCCCTTGCTGCTTCTTAAATTTTGTATATATGTGTGTAAATATTTCGTAGTGGCATGGTATTTTAGTGGCCGATATTTGATGGTAACTAATGTTCGTCAATACTGTGTTCTAATTGGATGTCCCAGCCGTCAATCATCATGTATTAGTCGGACCTGTGCTACTTGCTTCTGATTTGTCTATTTAGCCGTCAATACTGTGTTCTAATTGGATGTCCCAGCCGTCAATCATCATGTATTAGTCGAACCTGTGCTACTCGCTTATGATTCGTCTATGTAGCCATCAGTCAAAGATTCTGGTCACTTGTTGCTAGTAAGTGTAGTGTCCAATGGATAGGCTAATTTCAGGCGTGCCCCCATTTTGCTGTCCTTAATAGTACACTACAGTGTGCGCCCATCGAGGGAATCTTATTGGTTACTGCGTAATGTTTGTAACCGGTGTATCCCATTGGTTCTAATGCAGGTTGTTGTATTGAACAGGGATCATTATTGGTCAGCGGGTAATGTCAACAAAGAGCCCTATTGGTCAGCGGAAAATATCGGTATCTACAAAATGATATTGTTAGATCTGTGAATGGATATGAATATATATAAATGCAAATAGAGTGAATAATCTAATGATCAACGTTATTTAAGCAGTGATCGTATAAATAAATAGCGCAATAAATTTGCTGAAGTTAAGTTAATTTAATAAGTGATATGTGTGTGTAAAAAAAGAAGAAAAGACTAAGTGAAAATATTTTTTGGCACATTATTTGTGCATCCATAACATCGATGAATACCGATGGCTGTAATTGAGGTATAAGTGATGCGTGAACCTCATAATCATATATGTATAGTCACCATTTAATTCATAAAACGCCTACAATCAGATTAGAATCTATGTGATGTAAAGACCCTTAGTGGGTTGTGCTAGTGTAATTAAATCTTACATATGAAGATGCTAGTGTTCTATTAAAAGGTAATAATGTGTAAATGAAAGTGATCATTTTTGTATGAATATAGTGCACCAATAGGAGCCTATTGTTTGGTCAGTGAAACATAAACACTGTAAGTGTAAATTATATTAATATGATACATTTATCAGATCACACGTATCCAGTCTATGAGTCATGAGGTATATTAATATAATACATTTATCCAATCTAAACAGGGGCTACACCAAATATCTCAGGTGTCAAGTCTGTGGGTCTGAGGGCTCTAAGTCTACTGAGATGACCCCCTATCTCGGGCGATCTCCCCTACAGCAGGGTGTAAAAAACTGGTTGTTGGTACTACACTATTTCTATCTTTATTATGATAGATGTAAAATGACCCTCTACCCTAATATTAAACAAATGCCATAGAATCTATAACTTCATTTAGCCCTGTGGGGAAGAGTGTTTGGAATTTAAAAATCCAGTATGTTTCCCTTTGTCTCAGACGCGTGAATCTATTATAATGATGACTGTTGGGGATACTCTCCAAAGGTGTAATGCTGAATTGGCATTTGCCTATCCTACTTTTAATGCAATAGTGCCTTGATACACTATGTTTGGGTGAACGTTTGATTATGTTCCGTTTGTGTTCCCCCCACCTTAGTCGTATCTTCCTAGAGGTGCGTCCAATGTACTGGACCCCACATGCACAAGTGAGTGCATAGATTACATACCCAGAGTTACATGTCAAATGTTCTCTGATCTGGTGTTCTTCCCCTGTTGCATGTGATATTATGGATTTTCTTCCGTGTGTGATGGACTTACACATATGGCACCGTGTGTGTCCACATCTATAAGTTCCAATATTGTTATTAGTATTCCCATTTATATGATCGTAGCTTCTAGGCCCTTTTCTATTGCATTTAAAGTGTTTCTTTGTCATAACTACCTTACTAGGTGCTAATTTTTGTTTCAAGGTTGGCGCCCTCCTATACACTATCTTAGGTAAGGGGGCCAGCACTTTTTTTAGTACGGGGTCTCTAAGCAAAATGTGCCAATGTTTCTTTATAATTCTATTAACTGCTTTAAAGTTGGAATTATATTGTGTGACGAATAGAGGTTGTCCCTGATGGCCTGTGTTTTCTGTCCCTTTTTTTGTCTTGCAGGATAATAGCGAATTTCTGTCTAGGGATCTTGCTCTGTTGTAGCCATATTCTATTAGGCCCTTAGGATAGCCTTTTTCCCTAAATCTGTCCTTCAATATAACAGACTGTTCATCATACATATTAATAGAACTACAGTTACGCCTAATGCGGCAAAATTGACTGTAAGGAATATTAATTTTCCAGTTGTTGTAGTGGTTACTGGAATAATGAAGGAAATTATTACAGTCTACTGACTTGAAGTAAGTAGAAGTGCAAACAGTACCATTGGGCCCCCACGAAAGCAATAGATCCAAAAATTCTATTGTTTGTATCTGTATATTGGATGTGAAGTCTATACCCATAGTGTTGTTATTTAGGAAGTTTACAAATTCTTGCGCTTCTCCAATAGAGCCTTCAAAAATGAATAATAGATCATCTATGTAACGGCCATAGAACACCAGATTGCCCCTCCACTTTGTGTTGTAGATGTAAGTTTCTTCGAAAATCCCCATGAAGAGATTGGCAAAGCTAGGGGCAAATCTGGTGCCCATGGCCGTTCCCTTTGTCTGTAAGTAAAACTGATCCAAAAATTGAAAGTAGTTATGTTTAAGTATGAAATCTATCAAAGTAATAAGATATTCTTTTTGTTTATCAGGCATGTATATGTCTCTATTCAAAAAAATCGAGGTCGTTTTTAACCCCCATTCATGTGAGATATTGGAATATAAGGCTCCTACATCGCAGGATAGCCATATATAGTTGTTTTTATACTGTATATTTACAAGTTTTTGTAACAGATCTGTAGTGTCTTTAATGAATGAAGGGAGGTGTTGGACATATTTTTGCAAGAACGTGTCTACGTATTCGCTTAGCCTATCAGTTATGCTGTTAATGCCCGCTATAATTGGACGTCCCGGTGGTTTAAGGGCATCTTTATGCAATTTTGGGAGATGGTAGTAGTAGGGTATACTAGGGTGGTCTGGAATTAAGTATCTTTTTTCTTTCTTGCTTAGAATACCCATTTTACTACCATCCTCCAAAATTTGAACAAGTTTTTTTGAAAATATTGATGTAGGGTCCTGGGCTAATTTCCTATAATAATTGGTATCATGAATTATACGTTCTGCTTCTCCAGTGTAATCAGAATAATTCTGGATAACCAGAGCCCCACCCTTATCGGCCTGTCGGATGACAATGTTTTTGTCACCCGTCAGACGTCTAAGGGCTTTCTCCTCATTTGGCCAGATTCTCTTATTGCCACTGATATGTTTGGGAATAGTCTCCCAATCATCCAATACCAATTGCTGAAAAAGATCTATGTATGAAACATCTTCTTTAGGCGGATTGAATGTCGACATAGGTGCAAGTGAGGTGTGGATGACAGAGTCAAATAGTTCATCGGACAGCTGTTCAGAGTCACAATATATAATGGGAGATGAATTCCTATTGGGTAGGCTGTCTAGGAGTATAGGTGTGCCCTCTATGTTGTTTTTCCTAAGTGACTTTATGGCGAAATATCTTTGTAATGCTAGTTTCCTCGTGTATTTATTGAGGTCTACAAAGAGGTGGAACAGGTCATGTGTGTTAGGCGGGCAATAGGATAGCCCCCTACCCAAGATCCTTATCTCGTCATTGGATAGGACATGTGAGGAAAGGTTATATATTCCCTTTTTAAGTGTTTCTAATTTCTCTTTTTGTTTGGTTTTGCCTCTGCCTCTCCGTCCCCGTTTGGGAACGGTCTTTTTTTCCCGTTTTGGAGCTGTTTGGGGGGCAACTGCTGGTTCCTCCTCCATAAAGGAGCCAGGTTGGGTGCCCCTAAAAAAACCTCGTTAGAGGTGGTGGCCTGATTCTCATAGTGTGGAATTATATTATTACCATTTTCACTCTGTCCAGGGTTATTATCAGAATTGAAGGGAGAGAATCTGTTTTGTACTGGGATCATATTTGGGTTGTCATAATGGTTCTGTGTATGATGTTGTTTAGGGGAAGTGTAGTTACCTTGATAGGGTGGTTGTTTGTTCTGATAGCTCCTAGCTTGATGATTATCACCATTCCAGCTGTTCTGTCGTCTATCCTGCTGCATGTTGGAATAATTCCTACCCTGTCCCAAGTTATGATGGTATTGAGTGTTTTGGAAGTGATAATTAGCTCCCTGATTCACATTCTGGCTGGTCGATTTTTTCTTATGTGATAAAGGAGGTGTGAACCTGTGATTGGTTAGAAAGTCTTAAAGGAGAAACAGCACAAGGCAAAACTCTGACACCTGCACCAATCAAATCAACTTGCCTCTTTTGCCCTGACAGACCTGACGGCATCACCCTCTTGCATGACAGCACTATTATTGTAGTACAGAGGCTGGTTTACATTAGCAGCTTGTAAACCAGCTCTGCTATATTCTCTAACATTCGAGAACTGACAAATACACAAAGCATGTACTCTTAAAGAGTGTATTTTTACTACAAATATTTGTAATAAAAATGTAAAATTTGCACATTAAGGATTATAAAATTTAAAGCTGTGTTATTAGCATCGGAAAGGTGCTTTCCTGGTTGCTATAACAACTCCCTGAGCCCTGCACTCACATAGGAGATTGGCTCAGGGTTTGATTGATATGTGCAGCTCTTCTGAGGGTGGGAAGAAGTTTCATGCTCAGGTCTGCAGCTCAGATGTCTGATCTCACTTTATTTTTGAACGTCTTTAGTGTTCTTTTCCTGGGTAGTGGAAGATGTAAGTTTTTATTAATAAATTATATTTTAATGTGTAAAAAAAACTGTAATAGATTTGTATTGAGGCATTAAATAACTTTATATAAACTATGGAACTACTAGGCCGTTAAAATCACTATAATATCCCTTTAGCATTGTGAATCAAGCAACTGTACAGTGTATTTGTGATTCGTTATGCTATGTAATTGCATTTTTAATTAATCTTTATACTGCAAGGATACATAGTTTTGCAATGTTTTAAAAATATAATTTTATTGACCATTTGTGAATATTTAAAAACTGTTGGTAATAAGTTATTAGGTTTATGTGATGATAATGTGGAGAAATTTTACTTCCCTTATTTATTTAATCGGCGTATTTAAAAATGAAATTGTTTGGCAAGCTGTGTAGGTCTATACAGCTCTGTGAAAAAATTAAGACACTACTGCAAAATGATCAGTTTCTCTGGTTTTTACTATTTATGGGCATTTGTTTGAATACAATCAACAGTTTTGTTTTATTCTATAAACTGCTAAAATTTCTCCCAAATTCCAAATAAAAATATTGTCATTTATTTACAGAAAATGACAACTGGTCAAAATAACAAAAAAGTGTTTTCAGACCTAGAATAATTCAAAGGAAACAAGTTCATATTCATTTTAAACAACACAATACTAATGTTTTTAACTTTGAGAGAGTTCAGAAATCAATATTTGGGGGGATAACCCTGATTTCTCCAACATAGGTGTGTCCGGTCCACGGCGTCATCCTTACTTGTGGGATATTCTCCTCCCCAACAGGAAATGGCAAAGAGCCCAGCAAAGCTGGTCACATGATCCCTCCTAGGCTCCGCCTTCCCCAGTCATTCTCTTTGCCGTTGCACAGGCAACATCTCCACGGAGATGGCTTAGAGTTTTTTGGTGTTTAAATGTAGTTTTTATTCTTCAATCAAGAGTTTGTTATTTTAAAATAGTGCTGGTATGTACTATTTACTCTGAAACAGAAAAGAGATGAAGATTTCTGTTTGTAAGAGGAAAATGATTTTAGCAACCGTTACTAAAATCGATGGCTGTTTCCACACAGGACTGTTGAGAGGAATTAACTTCAGTTGGGGGAAACAGTGAGCAGACTTTTGCTGCTTGAGGTATGACACATTTCTAACAAGACTTGGTAATGCTGGAAGCTGTCATTTTCCCTATGGGATCCGGTAAGCCATTTTTATTAAATAAGAATAAAGGGCTTCACAAGGGCTTTAAAGACTGGTAGACATTTTTCTGGGCTAAAACGATTGATTTATAAGCATTTTTAATAGTTTATAGCTTTGAGGAGTTATTTTATTCTTGGGAATTATGTTAAAGAAACGGCAGGCACTGTATTGGACACCTTTTTCACTGGGGGCCTTCTCTAATCATAGGCAGAGCCTCATTTTCGCGCCACTAATGCGCAGTTGTTTTTGGGAAGCAAGGCATGCAGATGCATGTGTGAGGAGCTCAGATACATAGAAAAAGCTTACTGAAGGCGTCATTTGGTATCGTATTCCCCTCTGGGCTTGGTTGGGTCTCAGCAAAGCAGATACCAGGGACTGTATAGGGGTTAAATATAAAAAAGAGTTAAAGCTTTCAAATTTGGTGTGCAATACTTTTAAGGCTTTAAGACACTGTGGTGAAATTTTGGTGAATTTTGAACAATTCCTTCATACTTTTTCACATATTCAGTAATAAAGTGTGTTCAGTTTAAAATTTAAAGTGACAGTAACGGTTTTATTTTAAAACGTTTTTTGTTCTTTGTTATCAAGTTTATGCCTGTTTAACATGTCTGAACTATCAGATAGACTATGTTCTGTATGTGAGGAAGCCAAGGTTCCTTCTCATTTAAATAGATGTGATGTATGTGACAAACAATTTAGAGAAAATGATGCCCAAGATGATTCCTCAAGTGAGGGGAGTAAGCATGGTACTGCATCATCCCCTCCTTCGTCTACGCCAGTCTTGCCCACACAGGAGGCCCCTAGTACATCTAGTGCGCCAATTCTCCTTACTATGCAACAATTAACGGCTGTAATGGATAATTCTATCAAAAACATTTTAGCCAAAATGCCCACTTATCAGCGAAAGCGCGACTGCTCTGTTTTAGAAAATACTGAAGAGCATGAGGACGCTGATGATAATGGTTCTGACATGCCCCTACACCAGTCTGAGGGGGCCAGGGAGGTTTTGTCTGAGGGAGAAATTTCAGATTCAGGGAAAATTTCTCTACAAGCTGAACCTGATGTGATTACATTCAAATTTAAATTGGAACATCTCCGCGCTCTGCTTAAGGAGGTGTTGTCTACTCTGGATGATTGTGACAATTTGGTCATTCCAGAGAAATTATGTAAGATGTACAAGTTCCTAGAGGTCCCGGGGCCCCCCAAAGCTTTTCCTATACCCAAGCGGGTGGCGGACATTGTAAACAAAGAATGGGAAAGGCCCGGCATACCTTTTGTCCCTCCCCCTATATTTAAGAAATTGTTTCCTATGGTCGACCCCAGAAAGGACTTATGGCAGACAGTCCCCAAGGTCGAGGGGGCGGTTTCTACTCTAAACAAACGCACTACTATCCCTATAGAAGATAGTTGTGCTTTCAAAGATCCTATGGATAAAAAATTAGAGGGTTTGCTTAAAAAGATGTTTGTTCAGCAAGGTTACCTTCTACAACCAATTTCATGCATTGTTCCTGTCACTACAGCAGCGTGTTTCTGGTTCGATGAACTAGAAAAGTCGCTCGATAAAGATTCTTCTTATGAGGAGATTATGGACAGAGTTCACGCTCTTAAATTGGCTAACTCTTTTACTTTAGACGCCACTTTGCAATTAGCTAGATTAGCGGCGAAAAATTCAGGGTTTGCTATTGTGGCGCGCAGAGCGCTTTGGCTAAAATCTTGGTCAGCGGATGCGTCTTCCAAGAACAAATTGCTTAACATACCTTTCAAGGGGAAAACGCTGTTTGGCCCTGACTTGAAAGAGATTATTTCAGATATCACTGGGGGTAAGGGTCACGCCCTTCCTCAGGATAGGTCTTTTAAGGCTAAAAATAAACCACATTTTCGTCCCATTCGCAGAAACGGACCAGCCTCAAGTTCTACATCCTCTAAGCAAGAGGGTAATACTTCTCAAACCAAGCCAGCCTGGAGGCCAATGCAAGGCTGGAACAAAGGTAAGCAGGCCAAGAAACCTGCCACTGCTACCAAGACAGCATGAGATGTTGGCCCCCGATCCGGGACCGGATCTGGTGGGGGGCAGACTTTCTCTCTTCGCTCAGGCTTGGGCAAGAGATGTTCTGGATCCTTGGGCGCTAGAAATAGTCTCCCAAGGTTATCTTCTGGAATTCAAGGAGCTACCCCCAAGGGGGAGGTTCCACAGGTCTCAATTGTCTTCAGACCACATAAAAAGACAGGCATTCTTACATTGTGTAGAAGACCTGTTAAAAATGGGAGTGATTCATCCGGTTCCATTAGGAGAACAAGGGATGGGATTCTACTCCAATCTGTTCATAGTTCCCAAAAAAGAGGGAACATTCAGACCAATCTTAGATCTCAAGATCCTAAACAAATTTCTCAAGGTTCCATCGTTCAAAATGGAAACCATTCGGACAATTCTTCCTACCATCCAGGAAGGTCAATTCATGACCACGGTGGATTTAAAGGATGCGTATCTACATATTCCTATCCACAAGGAACATCATCGGTTCCTAAGGTTCGCCTTTCTGGACAAGCATTACCAGTTTGTAGCACTTCCATTCGGATTAGCCACTGCTCCAAGAATTTTCACAAAGGTACTAGGGTCCCTTCTAGCGGTGCTAAGACCAAGGGGCATTGCAGTAGTACCTTACTTGGACGACATACTGATTCAAGCGTCGTCTCTACCACAAGCAAAGGCTCATACGGACATTGTCCTGACCTTTCTCAGATCTCACGGGTGGAAAGTGAACGTAGAAAAAAGTTCTCTATCTCCGTCAACAAGAGTTCCCTTCTTGGGAACAATAATAGACTCCTTAGAAATGAGGATTTTTCTGACAGAGGCCAGAAAATCAAAACTTCTAAGCTCTTGTCAAGTACTTCATTCTGTTCTTCTTCCTTCCATAGCGCAGTGCATGGAAGTAATAGGTTTGATGGTCGCGGCAATGGACATAGTTCCTTTTGCGCGAATTCATCTAAGACCATTACAACTGTGCATGCTCAGTCAGTGGAATGGGGATTATACAGACTTGTCTCCGACGATACAAGTAGATCAGAGGACCAGAGATTCACTCCGTTGGTGGCTGACCCTGGACAACCTGTCACAAGGGATGAGCTTCCGCAGACCAGAGTGGGTCATTGTCACGACCGACGCCAGTCTGGTGGGCTGGGGCGCGGTCTGGGAACCCCTGAAAGCTCAGGGTCTTTGGTCTCGGGAAGAATCTCTTCTCCCGATAAATATTCTGGAACTGAGAGCGATATTCAATGCTCTCAAGGCTTGGCCTCAGCTAGCAAAGGCCAAATTCATACGGTTTCAATCAGACAACATGACGACTGTTGCGTATATCAACCATCAGGGGGGAACAAGGAGTTCCCTGGCGATGGAAGAAGTGACCAAAATAATTCAATGGGCGGAGACTCACTCCTGCCACTTGTCTGCAATCCACATCCCAGGAGTGGAAAATTGGGAAGCGGATTTTCTGAGTCGTCAGACATTTCATCCGGGGGAGTGGGAACTCCATCCGGAAATCTTTGCCCAAATAATTCAATTGTGGGGCATTCCAGACATGGATCTGATGGCGTCTCGTCAGAACTTCAAGGTTCCTTGCTACGGGTCCAGATCCAGGGATCCCAAGGCGACTCTAGTGGATGCACTAGTAGCACCTTGGAGCTTCAACCTAGCTTATGTGTTCCCACCGTTTCCTCTCATTCCCAGGCTGGTAGCCAGGATCAAACAGGAGAGGGTATCGGTGATCTTGATAGCTCCTGCGTGGCCACGCAGGACTTGGTATGCAGATCTGGTGAATATGTCATCGGCTCCACCATGGAAGCTACCTTTGAGACAGGACCTTCTTGTTCAAGGTCCGTTCGAACATCCGAATCTGGCCTCACTCCAACTGACTGCTTGGAGATTGAACGCTTGATTTTATCAAAGCGAGGGTTCTCAGATTCTGTCATTGATACTCTTGTTCAGGCCAGAAAGCCTGTAACTAGAAAAATCTACCATAAAATATGGAAAAAATATATCTGTTGGTGTGAATCTAAAGGATTCCCATGGAACAAGATAAAAATTCCTAAGATTCTATCCTTTCTTCAAGAAGGTTTGGAGAAAGGATTATCTGCAAGTTCTTTGAAGGGACAGATTTCTGCTTTATCTGTTTTACTTCACAAAAAGCTGGCGGCTGTGCCAGATGTTCAAGCTTTTGTTCAGGCTCTGGTTAGAATCAAGCCTGTTTACAAACCTTTGACTCCTCCTTGGAGTCTTAATTTAGTTCTTTCAGTTCTTCAGGGGGTTCCGTTTGAACCCCTACATTCCGTTGATATCAAGTTATTATCTTGGAAAGTTTTGTTTTTGGTTGCAATTTCTTCTGCTAGAAGAGTTTCAGAGTTATCTGCTCTGCAGTGTTCTCCTCCTTATCTGGTGTTCCATGCAGATAAGGTGGTTTTGCGTACTAAACCTGGTTTTCTTCCGAAAGTTGTTTCTAACAAAAATATTAACCAGGAGATAGTCGTGCCTTCTTTGTGTCCGAATCCAGTTTCAAAGAAGGAACGTTTGTTGCACAATTTGGATGTAGTTCGTGCTCTAAAATTCTATTTAGAGGCTACAAAGGATTTCAGACAAACATCTTCCTTGTTTGTTGTTTATTCTGGTAAAAGGAGAGGTCAAAAAGCAACTTCTACCTCTCTCTCTTTTTGGCTTAAAAGCATCATCAGATTGGCTTATGAGACTGCCGGACGGCAGCCTCCTGAAAGAATCACAGCTCATTCCACTAGGGCCGTGGCTTCCACATGGGCCTTCAAGAACGAGGCTTCTGTTGATCAGATATGTAAGGCAGCGACTTGGTCTTCACTGCACACTTTTACTAAATTTTACAAATTTGATACTTTTGCTTCTTCTGAGGCTATTTTTGGGAGAAAGGTTTTGCAAGCCGTGGTGCCTTCCATCTAGGTGACCTGATTTGCTCCCTCCCATCATCCGTGTCCTAAAGCTTTGGTATTGGTTCCCACAAGTAAGGATGACGCCGTGGACCGGACACACCTATGTTGGAGAAAACAGAATTTATGTTTACCTGATAAATTACTTTCTCCAACGGTGTGTCCGGTCCACGGCCCGCCCGGGTTTTTTAATCAGGTCTGATGATTTATTTTCTCTAACTACAGTCACCACGGTATCATATGATTTCTCCTATGCAAATATTCCTCCTTTACGTCGGTCGAATGACTGGGGAAGGCGGAGCCTAGGAGGGATCATGTGACCAGCTTTGCTAGGCTCTTTGCCATTTCCTGTTGGGGAGGAGAATATCCCACAAGTAAGGATGACGCCGTGGACCGGACACACCGTTGGAGAAAGTAATTTATCAGGTAAACATAAATTCTGTTTTTCAATCTAAGCTTTCATGCATCTTAGCATGCTCTCCACCAATCTTTCAAATTGCTTTTTTGTGACTTTATGGGTATGCCACTTCTGGAAGAAAAAAAAATCAAACAGCTTGTATTGTTTTAAGGCTTGTGGCTATCCATTTTCCTCTTGATCACACTCCTGAGGTTTTCAATGGGGTTCAGGACTGGAGTGTGGCATATAGCATTGTCCTGCTGGAAAAACAATCTGCAGAATTGGGGAACATTGTCAGAGCAGAAGGAAGCAAGTTTTTCTTTCTAATGGTAGTGAGAGTCCACAATTCCTATTCTTACAAATGGGAAATACATCACCTGGCAAGGATACCCCAAATAGAGCATTCAACTATTCCTCCTACTTCCCCTACCATCCCAGTAGTTATTTGCCTTGTCATGGAGGTAGGCAGAGATCAGAGGTGCTCTGCAGGAATCTAATTTAGGCTATACCCTCAATGGATTGTTTTCTTTCAAGAGAGGGTAAGGGGAGTATCCAGATGCCTTGTAAATCTCTTAGTAGAGTTTTGGATTTCCTATGCCTCCCCCAGTGAACTCTTACTATATTCCCAGTTAAATGGTGGTATTTACGCTATGGTTTCCTTTTTGACAGGACTGTCCTGGCAGCTTTCTTGGAGCAACAAAATAGTAAGTCCTGTTTCATATTCCTAATAAGGATTCCTCTCCCTCTTAAGGACTAGTTGTCATGTTGAGGTGAAGAGCAGAGAAGTCATATATTTATATGGAACATACCTCTCTCTTTTTGAATCAAGGGGGTTAATGTTTGTCAGTTCCTCTGCAGAGACGCTATAGTATTCCTTCAAACCTTATTGGGCACTCCAGGGACAATGGGGGCTGTTGTATAGTCTCCCTGCAGAACAGACTGTATAAACTCAGATGGCTGCACTGGGTCTGCTAAGATTATGAGTGACTACGATAGAGCGGTAGGGATTATTTCTACAGACACAGTGAGCACTGCAGTTGTGTGTAGGAGACTTATGACCAGGTCCTGTGGCGGTAAGGGTTAAAGTTTCCCCCTGTTGCAGGACCATCTTGGCGTGCTTTCCTCCCTTTTGCATAGATTGATTACGCACTACGGAGTACACAGCACTTCAGCTTTAAAACCTAGAGTGGCCGTTACAGGAGCTGACAGGTTTTCCAGGGGTGCTAAGACGCCTAACACGGAGCATTTAGCCCCATTTATTTCCTGTAATCAAGGTGTTTGTCCAAATTACCCTCAGGGATAAATACAGTACAGCAGGATTGCGTCTCAGGTGGACTCTGTCTCCAGAACCGCCACTACAACACCCTCATTGACAGTTCATTGAGTGGGTAAACTGATAGAGGGGCTAAGATGGAGAATGAACCATTTAAAGTTGACCAGGAAAAGGACCTTTCTGTTATGTTATTTGAGCCCTATAAATGCATGCTTCACAAACTACATATTGTCTGTCCACCTGCACAACTATGCAGTTTGTGTTTAGCATCTGTTCTAAATCTCATTCTGGGGGTACTAGTACTCAGACTACAGCAGTACCCTCCCCTAACCCTAGTGCCCACTCGTGGCAAGCAGCACCTATTCCAGTGTGCTCACAATACCAGTTTTACAACCCCAGCAGATGTTATCTGGTTCTCAAAATACTGTAATTTGTGACTATGCTCCCTTACTACAAACTGAAATGAGTCCATTTCCACATGAATTTGCAACCCAATTACAGTCTGCTGTATCAGCAACTCTCAGCACCATGCCATCTACAAGTAAATGCAAGAGTAAGGTTAAACGTTGTTCTTCCGAATCTACAACCAGCAGTTCAGTTGGGAGCTCTGCTTTCATCCTCTGACTCCTCTAAGGGAATCTGATAAGGATACAGAAGATATTACCTTCAGATTTAAAGTGGAGCACCTAAGATATTTACTCAAGAGAGAGGTTTGTTGCACAATTTGAATGTGGTTAGAGCATTACAGTTTTATTTTTATGCTACCAAGGAATTTAGTCAATCATCTTACCTGTTTGTTCTGTTTTTTGGTAAGCACAAGGGTCAAAGGGCTATTGCTGTTTCTTTGTCTTTCTGGTTGAGAAGCCTTATAAGTATGGCTTACTTAGAAATAGGCTGGCAACCTCCGGCCCGTATTACTGCCCATTCTACCGTGTGGTGTCTACATCTTCAAGAGTGAGGATTCAGTTGAGCAGCTCTGCAAGGCTGCTACCTGGTCTTCTTTGCATACTTGCACAAAGTTTTATCAGTTTGATGTTTTTTGCCTCGGCTGAGGCTTCCTTTGGAAGAAAAGTTCTTCAAGTGGTGGTGCCTAGCATCTAGGGACCTCCTTACCCTCACCCTATCCTCAATTCTTTGTAGACTCCCCAGCTTGGGTATTAGTTTTCATTTATAAGAATAAGAATTTGTGGACTTTTACTACTACTATTATGAAATATAATGTATTCTTACCTGATAATAGATTATTTTCTTTCTTGGTAGTGAGAGTCCTCAAACCCGCCCTGAATGTGAATGTAGTGGCAGCAATCTATTTGGCACCTCTTTACCCCTTTTATCTCTTTATACCTTTATACTTTTTCTTATCCTTGGCTTGAAATACTGGGAGGGATAGTTGAATGCTGTGTTTGGGGTGTCTTTGCCTCCTCCTGGTAATGTATTTCCCATTTGTAAGAAAAGGAATATGCAGACTCTCACTACCAAGAATGAAAATATTTTATCAGGTAAGAATAAATTATGTTTTTTCCAGGATAACCTTGTACGTGGGTTGATTCATGCGTCCTTCACAAAGCTAAATCTACCCGATTCCAAGTTGTCAAATCTGATAAATCCAATTTTCAGCTTTGCCCAACTCCTGGTCAAATGTAAAATTTGTTGGAGGATTGTTGATGATCTGGGGGTGCTTCAGCATGGCTGGAATAAGGCATATGTATCTTTGTGATGAATGAATGAATCAAGCCATGTACAAGGTTATCCTGGAACAAAACTTGCTTCCTTTTGCTCTGACAATGTTCCTCAACTCTTAGGATTGTTTTTTTACAGCAGGACAATGCTCCATGCCACACACCCAGGTCAATCAAGGTTTAGATGGAGGAGCACCAGATAAAGGCCCTGTCACGGCCAGCACATTCTCCAAATCTGAACCCCGCTGGAAACCTTTGGAATGTGATCAAGGGTAAGATGGATGATGTATAGCTCAACTGTGTCTCTCAACTGTATGTCTCTACATCTCATCTGTCTCTCATCTATATCTCTCTTCCTCTGTCTCTATATATCTATATATCTCTCTCTATCTATATATCTCTTGGAGGCTCCAAACAATGTGCCAGGGCCTAGTTTTTATGGAGACCTGCTTTAAGTTTTTTTTTTCCCTTCATGAATTTACTGCTTACTTTGTTGAGAAGAGTCATGTTATCTGTACAGACACAAATTCACTTTGTTTTGAGAACTACAAAACCAAGTATATGGGATAATATCTTTAAGATAGATAAAAAAAAATGCCCAAAATAATTCTTCAGAAACCTGTGGGATACATTGTGAATGGATTAAAGGGGCAGTATACACCAATTTTCATTTAACTGCATGTAATAGACACTACTATAAAGAATAATATGCACAGATACTGATCTAAAAATCCAGTATAAAACCTTTTAAAAGCTTACTTAGAAGCTCCCAATTTAGAACTGTTGATGAGATTAGCCTGGGACACCCACTGAAAGTGGCTGAGAGCAGAACCTCCCGCCCCTCTCCCCTGCATATGAAAAGACCTATTATCCAAACAGAAGCAGTCTGAAGTCTGTATACATCAGTATGCATATAAAACTTTGGGATTTGGTTATGAGTCTAAATATAAGCACAATGTTATTTTAAAAATAAGCAATACTATACAGTTTTACAAAAACACAGATGGGCTATATAAATGGATCATCTACAAAAAGTTTATGCAAAGAATAATCTAGTTTACAATGTCCCTTTTAATAGAATTCAATTAACAACATTTTTTAACATTGCAGTCATTAAAGGGACGTGAAACCCAATTTTTTTTTTCATGATTCAGATAGAGAATACAATTTTAAACAACTTTCTAATTTACTTCTATTATCTAATCTGTTTTATTCTCATGGTATCATTTGTTGAAGGAGCAACAATGCAATACTGGTTTCTAACTGAACACATGGGTGAGCCAATGACAATGAGTTTATATATGCAGCCACCAATCAACAGCTAGAACCTAGGTTATCTGCTGCACATGAGCTTGCCTAGATAAACATTTCAGCAAAGGATAACAAGAGAAAGAAGCAAATTAAATAATAGAAAGAAAAATCGGAAAGTTGTTTGAAATTGTATTCTCTATCTGAATCATGTATGCTTTTTTTTGGGTTTCATGTCCCTTTAATATACAGCCTCATGTTATATAATAAAAACCTAATCCTTATTTCAGGATGAATATTCTTCGGACTATAATGTATCTTAAAAAGTAGCTTTAGCTAGATGTTTCCTCCAAAAGTATTTTATAAAAAAATAATAATCAGATTTAAAGGGACACTGTACACTAGATTTTTCTTTACATAAATATTTTCTAGCTAATCCATTTATATAAAATCCAGTAAAAATAAATACTATTTTTATCCACCATGTATATGTATGTATGTGTGCATGTATATATGTATTATTCAACTAGGTAAGAAGGACTATGTAATCTTCTAGAAAGATGCATCCATCATTTGAGGCATGGAATATCACTGGACAGTATTCCTAAATAAATAGCACAGTGGCTCATTTGTTTTTCAGTTTTAAGATGATACTCTTGGAACTATCTATTAAAATGGGCTGTGTTGGGCAAAGTGTTGTTTTTTTCTTTTCTTTTTCTCTTGCTCTCTCTCTCACTGTGTAGCTCTATTCAGCATGTAGTCTGAAAGCCATGGATACTATGAAGAACAGTGCGTTTGTTTAATCACTTCGGCAGTTTTAAAATGATTTGTGTTGATTAATATCTTCCTTTTTCTGCCTGGAATGTGATTGGGTTAATTTAAAAAAAAGACTGAAATGGCACTGGAAATATGCTATTTACAGATTTTCCCTATAGGAAAAACATACTGTTGAGTTTCTCAAATTGTTCTGAATATTTTGAAAGAATGGCTCAGTACTAGCCCTACCTCGGATTTTACTGCAAAGGATGATTTACTGCAGACATTCCTGTTTTTAAATGCAGCACAGCTATGTCAAATGGAGTTTTTGATTTCTCCTATTGTTTATGGTTGTTTAATGATTCCTCTTTTCTGTTGAATGTAGTTTTTATTTGGAAGATTTAAAAATTGTCCCCTTCATTCAGTCTGAAACCAAGGTATTGGGGCCCATTTATCAAGCTCCGAACGGAGCTTGTGGGCCCGTGTTTCTGGCGAGTCTTCAGACTCGCCAGAAACAGCAGTTATGAAGCAGCGGTCTAAAGACCGCTGCTCGATAACCCTGTCCGCCTGCTCTGATGGGGTGGACAGGAATCGCCGGAAATCAACCTGATCGAGTACGACCGGGTTGATTGACACCTCCCTGCTGGCGACCGATTGGCCGCGAGTCAGCAGGGGGCGGCGTTGCACCAGCAGCTCACAAGAGCTGTTGCTCTCCGCATTCAGCGAAGTCTTGTGGACCTGATCCACACTGTCAGATCAGGTCCGCAAGACCTTTAATAAATAGGCCCCATAATCTTGACACATTGATTATTAGTTTTGATGCTGAAGCTCTCAAATATTATTTGGAAACCACGAAGTGTTCTCCATTATAGTGTTAGTGTCAGAAAACTACCAAGTCACCTTTTTGTCCAATTGTATTCACTATATATTTTTTATTGGTTTTGAGCTTCATAAGAAGCTGAAATCAGAGGACCACTAAATACAGTCAAATTGAATAACTGACAAATACGCAATGAAAAGACAATGCAATAGCACTTTCTTTGAATTTGAAGGGAGCAATAGCATATATTCTGGCAAATTTCAAAGTTAATCCATTTTTCTCTCTCCCCTGTATCATGTGACAGCTCTTAACCAATCACAAAATGCATATACGTATATATATTTGCTCAGTAGGAGCTGGAGCCTCAGAAAGTGTGCATATAAAAGAATGTGTACTTTTTTATTTTTTAGAATGGAAGTTTATTGGATTTTTTTTTAATAAATGCATGCTTTATCTGAATCGGGAAACTAATTTTGACTTTAGTGGCCCTTTAAAGTGATGGTAAACTTGACATGTTTTAAAATCCGGTCTGCAATCTAAGGGCTATTTCAGATGGACTTTAATTACTTTTAATAAAGATATGTTGTTACTTATTTTTTAATCTCTCCGTGCCATTATAATAGCCCGTGCTCCCACCGTCTACTTCAAAACTCCTATTTTTTGTGAGCCAACGGCTTGTACTATTCTCCAGTCTGCACTCTAGCTACAAAAATAAATATCTAGAGCACCGATGGAGTGATGATGCGGTTAGACATTTTCTGGTAGCTGCATTTAGAGAAATTACAACAATATTGTTTTCCTGAATTACAATCTGTAGATTATACATTAACGTGATTGGTTGTGAGGAATGATTTCTTACCTTAGGGTTTTTAAACTTACCAATTGTGAAGTTCATTGATTACGGTGAAAACCGAAACAAGTTAGCTGAATTACCCATTACCATTCAAGTTGGATTTTACAGTATGTTTTTAACCACTGCAAATAAAAGCTACGTTATTATAGCTGGTGCTCCTGTTGGATTTTTGTTTTGTTTGCCTTGCAAGCACACAGAGAAAGAAAACTGAAAACATATTCTGGGCCTTCAGTTTTACTTATTTATTTTTGAACCTTGACTTTAAAACGCAAGAAGGATTTGGAAGAAATATCTTACAGACCATGCTTCCTCCCAGGAGAAACCATTCAGATCAGGAGGGGACTCTACTGCAACAGCCATGAGATTAAAGGGACATTAAACCCAATTTTTTTCTTTCATGATTCAGATAGAAAATTTAATTAATAAACAACATTCCAATTTACTTCTATTATCTAATTTGCTTCATTCTCTTGATATACTTTTCTGAAAAGCATATCTAGATAGGCTCAGCAGCTGCTGATTGGTGGCTGCACATAGATGTCTCGTGTGATTGGCTGACCCATGTGAATTGCTATTTATTCATCAAAGGATATCTAAAGAATGAAGCAAATTAGATAATAAAAGTAAATTGGAATGCTGTTTAAAATTTTATTTTCTATCTGGATCATGAATAAAAAAATTGGGTTTAATGTCCCCTTAAATACCCATCAGTGCTTAAAGGGACAGTATACACCAATTTTCATATAACTACATGTAATAGAAACTAGTATAAGAATAATATGCACACATACTGATCTACAAATCCAGTATAAAGCCATTTAAAAACTTACTTAGAAGCTCCCAGTTTAGCTCTGTTAAAAAGGTAGCTGGCAAGTGGCAAATAGCAGACCCCCCCCTTCTTTTGCATATAAAAAGTCTCTTTACACAAACAGGAGCAAGCTGGAGTAGGTATACATCAGTATTTTTCTAAAATTTTGGGGCTTGGTTAGGAGTCTGAAAATCAGAGCAATGTTATTTAAAAATAAGCAAAACCTATACATTTAAAAAAAACAAACAAAAAAAACTGTATAGGCTATATAAATGGATCATATACAAAAGATTTATGCAAAGAAAAATCTAGTGTATAATGTCCCTTTAATATGGCTCTACAATAACACAGATGAGGTTGCACTCCAATTTTTAGATAAAAGTGAAGAGCTTTAATGTAGCTAAAACAGAGCAACGTTTCAGAGGCTCCTGTCCCTTTATTAAGGGTTTACAATGAGCAATGGATTTAGCTGTACGTTTAAATTTTATTTAAATATATATAAAAGGCTGGTAGCAGTATATGAAACATTTATATATCACTTGTGTGTCCTTTAATACTTAACTGTTACTTTAAAAAAACAAATAAAAAAAACATTGTGGTTGTTGCTTCTCGTTTTGTGGCTGTATGTTTACATATGACACTGCTATTTCTCAATTGATAAGAATTCTGTAAATAAAAGCAGTTACTAACCTTGTACTGAATAGGATTGGGATCTTGGGTTACAAACCTTTATGTTATGTATCATTGTCCCTAAAATAAAACAGTACAGCATATGCAGAATTTCTGTATTCAGTAGCATATAGAGATTTTATTTTATTTAATGCTTCTGTGTCTCGATTTAGTTGTCTGTGTGTGTGTGTGTATATGTGTGTGTGTGTATATATATATATATATATATATATTTCTTCTGTTAAGTGTGATCAGTCCACGGGTCATCATTACTTCTGGGATATTACTCCTCCCCAACAGGAAGTGCAAGAGGATTCACCCAGCAGAGCTGCATATAGCTCCTCCCCTCTACGTCACTCCCAGTCATTCTCTTGCACCCAACGACTAGATAGGATGTGTGAGAGGACTATGGTGATTATACTTAGTTTTATATCTTCAATCAAAAGTTTGTTATTTTAAAATAGCACCGGAGTGTGTTATTACCTCTCTGGCAGAGTTTGAAGAAGAATCTACCAGAGTTTTACTATGATTTTAGCCGGAGTAGTTAAGATCATATTGCTGTTTCTCGGCCATCTGAGGAGAGGTAAACTTCAGATCAGGGGACAGCGGGCAGATGAATCTGCATAGAGGTATGTAGCAGCTTTTATTTTCTGACAATGGAATTGACGAGAAAATCCTGCCATACCGATATAATGTCATGTATGTATACTTTACACTTCAGTATTCTGGGGAATGGTACTTCACTAGAATTACACTGTAAGAAGTACATAAAGCTTTTTAATAAATAAGAAATTATGTTTAACGTTTTTGCTGGAATGTAAAATCGTTTTCATTTGCTGAGGTACTGAGTGAATAAATGTTTGGGCACTATTTTTCCACTTGGCAGTTGCTTAATCTTTTTTCTGACAGTTTATGTTCTCTCTCACTGCTGTGTGTGAGGGGGAGGGGCCGTTTTTTGGCGCTTTTGCTACGCATCAGAAATTTCAGTCAGCAGCTCATTGTATTTCCTGCATGATCCGGTTCATCTCTACAGAACTCAGGGGTCTTCAAAACTTATTTTGAGGGAGGTAATTTCTCTCAGCAGAGCTGTGAGATTATAGTTGACTGAGATAAAAAACGTTTATTCTGTAATTTTTTCCTGCTTTCAGAATTAGTTGTCTTTTGCTAATGGGATTAAACCTTTGCTAAAGTTGTGTTATTTACAAGGATTGAGGCTATAACTGTTTCAATTTATTAATTTTCAACTGTCATAGATCTTCTGTGCTTCTTAAAGGCACAGTACGTTTTTAATAATATTCTAATAGAATTGTATTCCAAGTTGCAAGTTTATTTGCTAGTGTGTTAAACATGTCTGATTCAGAGGAAGATACCTGTGTCATTTGTTGCAATGCCAAAGTGGAGCCCAATAGAAATTTATGTACTAACTGTATTGATGCTACTTTAAATAAAAGTCAATCTGTACAAATTGAACAAATTTCACCAAACAACGAGGGGAGAGTTATGCCGACTAACTCGCCTCACGTGTCAGTACCTGCATCTCCCGCTCGGGAGGTGCGTGAGATTGTAGCGCCGAGTACATCTGGGCGGCCATTACAAATCACATTACAGGATATGGCTACTGTTATGACTGAAGTTTTGGCTAAATTACCAGAACTAAGAGGTAAGCGTGATCACTCTGGGGTGAGAACAGAGTGCGCTGATAATATTAGGGCCATGTCAGACACTGCGTCACAGGTGGCAGAACATGAGGACGGAGAACTTCATTCTGTGGGTGACGGTTCTGATCCAAACAGACTGGATTCAGATATTTCAAATTTTAAATTTAAGCTGGAAAACCTCCGTGTATTACTAGGGGAGGTGTTAGCGGCTCTGAATGATTGTAACACAGTTGCAATACCAGAGAAAATGTGTAGGTTGGATAAATATTTTGCGGTACCGGCGAGTACTGATGTTTTTCCTATACCTAAGAGACTTACTGAAATTGTTACTAAGGAGTGGGATAGACCTGGTGTGCCGTTCTCACCCCCTCCGATATTTAGAAAAATGTTTCCAATAGACGCCACCACACGGGACTTATGGCAAACGGTCCCTAAGGTGGAGGGAGCAGTTTCTACTTTAGCTAAGCGTACCACTATCCCGGTGGAGGATAGCTGTGCTTTTTCAGATCCAATGGATAAAAAATTAGAGGGTTACCTTAAGAAAATGTTTGTTCAACAAGGTTTTATATTGCAACCCCTTGCATGCATTGCGCCGGTCACGGCTGCAGCGGCATTCTGGATTGAGTCTTTGGAAGAGAACATTAGTTCAGCTACTCTGGACGACATTACGGACAGACTTAGAGTCCTTAAACTAGCTAATTCATTCATTTCGGAGGCCGTAGTACATTTAACTAAACTTACGGCGAAGAATTCAGGATTCGCCATTCAGGCACGCAGGGCTCTGTGGCTAAAATCCTGGTCAGCTGATGTTACTTCTAAGTCTAAATTGCTTAATATACCTTTCAAAGGGCAGACCTTATTCGGGCCCGGGTTGAAAGAGATTATCGCTGACATTACAGGAGGTAAAGGCCATGCCCTGCCTCAGGACAAAGCCAAAGTTAAGGCTAGACAGTCTAATTTTCGTTCCTTTCGTAATTTCAAAGCAGGAGCAGCATCAACTTCCTCTGCACCAAAACAGGAAGGAGCTGTTGCTCGCTACAGACAAGGCTGGAAACCTAACCAGTCCTGGAACAAGGGCAAGCAGGCCAGGAAACCTGCTGCTGCCCCTAAAACAGCATGAATTGAGGGCCCCCGATCCGGGATCGGATCTAGTGGGGGGCAGACTTTCTCTCTTTGCCCAGGCTTGGGCAAGAGATGTCCAGGATCCCTGGGCGCTAGAGATAATATCTCAGGGATACCTTCTGGACTTCAAATACTCTCCTCCAAGAGAGAGATTTCATCTGTCAAGGTTGTCAACAATCCAGACAAAGAAAGAGGCGTTTCTACGCTGCGTACAAGAGCTCTTGTTAATGGGAGTAATCCATCCAGTTCCACGGTCGAAACAGGGACAAGGGTTTTACTCAAATCTGTTTGTGGTTCCCAAAAAAGAGGGAACTTTCAGACCAATCCTGGACTTAAAGATACTAAACAAATTCCTAAGAGTTCCATCGTTCAAGATGGAGACTATTCGGACAATTTTACCTATGATCCAAGAGGGTCAGTACATGACCACTGTAGATTTAAAAGATGCTTACCTTCACATACCGATTCACAAAGATCATTACCGGTACCTAAGGTTTGCCTTCCTAGACAGGCATTACCAGTTTGTGGCTCTTCCATTCGGATTGGCTACAGCTCCAAGAATCTTCACAAAGGTTCTGGGTGCTCTTCTGGCGGTTCTAAGACCGCGGGGAATCTCGGTAGCTCCATACCTAGACGACATTCTGATACAAGCTTCAAGCTTTCAAACTGCCAAGTTTCATACAGAGTTAGTACTGGCATTTCTAAGGTCACATGGATGGAAGGTGAACGAAAAGAAAAGTTCACTCGTTCCACTCACAAGAGTTCCCTTCCTGGGGACTCTTATAGATTCTGTAGAAATGAAGATTTACCTGACAGAGGACAGGCTAACAAGACTTCAAAGTGCTTGCCGCACCTGCATTCCATTCAACACCCGTCAGTGGCTCAATGCATGGAGGTAATCGGCTTAATGGTAGCGGCAATGGACATAGTACCCTTTGCACGCTTACACCTCAGACCACTGCAACTGTGCATGCTAAGTCAGTGGAATGGGGATTACTCAGACTTGTCCCCTTCTCTGAATCTGGATCAAGAGACCAGAAATTCTCTTCTATGGTGGCTTTCTCGGCCACATCTGTCCAGGGGGATGCCATTCAGCAGACCAGACTGGACAATTGTAACAACAGACGCCAGCCTTCTAGGTTGGGGTGCCGTCTGGAATTCTCTGAAGGCTCAGGGACAATGGAGTCAGGAGGAGAGTCTCCTGCCAATAAACATTCTGGAATTGAGAGCAGTTCTCAATGCACTCCTGGCTTGGCCCCAGTTGACAACTCGGGGGTTCATCAGGTTTCAGTCGGACAACATCACGACCGTAGCTTACATCAACCATCAGGGAGGGACAAGAAGCTCCCTAGCTATGATGGAAGTATCAAAGATAATTCGCTGGGCAGAGTCTCACTCTTGCCACCTGTCAGCAATCCACATCCCGGGAGTGGAGAACTGGGAGGCGGATTTCTTAAGTCGTCAGACTTTTCATCCGGGGGAGTGGGAACTTCATCCGGAGGTCTTTGCCCAAATACTTCGACGTTGGGGCAAACCAGAAATAGATCTCATGGCGTCTCGACAGAACGCCAAGCTTCCTCGTTACGGGTCCAGATCCAGGGATCCAGGAGCAGTCCTGATAGATGCCCTGACAGCACCTTGGGACTTCAGGATGGCTTACGTGTTTCCACCCTTCCCGATGCTTCCTCGATTGATTGCCAGAATCAAACAGGAGAGAGCATCAGTGATTCTAATAGCACCTGCATGGCCACGCAGGACTTGGTATGCAGACCTGGTGGACATGTCATCCTGTCCACCTTGGTCTCTACCTCTGAAACAGGACCTTCTGATGCAGGGTCCTTTCAAACATCAAAATCTAACTTCTCTGAAGCTGACTGCTTGGAAATTGAACGCTTGATTTTATCAAGACGTGGGTTTTCTGAGTCAGTTATTGATACCTTAATACAGGCTAGGAAGCCTGTTACCAGAAGGATTTACCATAAGATATGGCGTAAATACCTATATTGGTGTGAATCCAAAGGTTACTCTTGGAGTAAGGTTAGGATTCCTAGGATATTGTCTTTTCTACAAGAAGGTTTAGAAAAGTGTTTATCTGCTAGTTCATTAAAGGGACAGATCTCAGCTCTGTCCATTCTGTTACACAAATGTCTGTCAGAAGTTCCTGACGTCCAGGCTTTTTGTCAGGCTTTGGCCAGGATTAAGCCTGTGTTTAAAACTGTTGCTCCACCATGGAGTTTAAACCTTGTTCTTAATGTTTTACAGGGCGTTCCGTTTGAACCCCTTCATTCCATTGATATAAAGTTGTTATCTTGGAAAGTTCTATTTTTAATGGCTATTTCCTCGGCTCGAAGAGTCTCTGAATTATCAGCCTTACATTGTGATTCTCCTTATTTGATTTTTCATTCAGATAAGGTAGTTCTGCGTACTAAACCTGGGTTCTTACCTAAGGTAGTCACTAACAGGAATATCAATCAAGAGATTGTTGTTCCTTCTTTGTGCCCAAATCCTTCTTCGAAGAAGGAACGTCTACTGCACAACCTGGATGTAGTCCGTGCTCTAAAATTTTACTTACAGGCAACTAAGGAATTTCGACAAACGTCTTCCCTGTTTGTCGTTTACTCTGGTCAGAGGAGAGGTCAAAAGGCTTCTGCTACCTCTCTTTCTTTTTGGCTTCGTAGCATAATTCGTTTAGCTTATGAGACTGCTGGACAGCAGCCTCCTGAAAGAATTACAGCTCATTCTACTAGAGCTGTGGCTTCCACTTGGGCCTTCAAGAATGAGGCCTCTGTTGAGCAGACTTGCAAGGCTGCAACTTGGTCTTCGCTTCATACTTTTTCCAAATTTTCCAAATTTGACACTTTTGCTTCCTCGGAGGCTATTTTTGGGAGAAAGGTTCTTCAGGCAGTGGTTCCTTCTGTATAAAGAGCCTGCCTATCCCTCCCGTCATCCGTGTACTTTTGCTTTGGTATTGGTATCCCAGAAGTAATGATGACCCGTGGACTGATCACACTTAACAGAAGAAAACATAATTTATGCTTACCTGATAAATTCCTTTCTTCTGTAGTGTGATCAGTCCACGGCCCGCCCTGTTTTTAAGGCAGGTAAATATTTTTTAATTTATACTCCAGTCACCACTACACCCTTGGCTTCTCCTTTCTCGTTGGTCCTTGGTCGAATGACTGGGAGTGACGTAGAGGGGAGGAGCTATATGCAGCTCTGTTGGGTGAATCCTCTTGCACTTCCTGTTGGGGAGGAGTAATATCCCAGAAGTAATGATGACCCGTGGACTGATCACACTACAGAAGAAAGGAATTTATCAGGTAAGCATAAATTATGTTATATATATATATATATATATATATATATATATATATATATATATATATTTTTTTTTTAGCCATAATATGTGTATGTATGAATGCTTGGGCAAGAGATGTTCACGATTCCTGGGCTTTAGAAATTGTGTCCCAGGGATATCTTCTGGACTTCAAAGATTTCACATTTCTCAATTGTCTGCAAACCAGACAAAGAGAGAGGCGTTCTTACGCTGTGTAGAAGACCTACATACCATGGGAGTAATCCGCCCAGTTCCAAAAGCGGAACACTGGCAAGGGTTTTACTCAAACCTGTTTGTGGTTCCCAAAAAAGAGGGAACTTTCAGACCAATCTTGGATCTCAAAATTCGAAACAAATTCCTCAGAGTACCATCATTCAAGATGGAGACTATTCGGACTATTTTACCGTTGATCCAGGAGGGTCAATATATGACTACCGTGGACTTAAAGGATGCGTATCTACACATCACTATTCACAGAGATCATCATCAATTCCTCAGATTCGCCTTTCTGGACAGGCATTACCAGTTTGTGGCCCTTCCCTTTGGGTTGGCCACGGCTCCCAGAATTTTCACAAAGGTGCTAGGGTCCCTTTGGGCGGTTCTAAGACCGCAGGGCATAGCGGTGGCGCCTTATCTAGACGACATCTTAATTCAGGCGTCGACTTTCCAGCTAGCCAAGTGTCACACGGACATCGTGTTGGCTTTTATGAGATCTCATGGGTAGAAGGTGAACATAAAAAAGATTCTCTCTTTCCTCTCACAAGAGATTCCTTCCTAGGGACTCTGATAGACTCGGTAGAAATGAAAATATTTCTGACGGAGGTCAGAAAATCAAAACTCTTAAGCACTTACCGAGCTCTTCATTCCATTCCTCGGCCATCAGTGGCTCAGTGTATGGAGGTAATCGGACTGTTTTTTTTGTTTTTTTTTATCCTTCCTGTTTGTGCTAAAGTAACAATCATACATTTGCCTTAATACAATGATGTTAGTCTCTTTTATATGCTAAAAACTATACTTGAAAACTGGGTAGATGACATTATAAAGGAACATAGTACAACAGTAAAATGCTCTAATCTAGATCATTTTGATGTTACCCTTCTGAGTGCCTCTAGGTCGATGGTAAACCTTGGCACTCCAGATGTTTCAGAACTACATTTCCCATGATGCTTAGGCACTCGGAAGTCCACTTGAGCATCAAGGGAAATGTAGTTCTGAAACATCTGGAGTGCCAAGGTTCGCCATCACTGCTCTAGGTGTTCAACTCTCAAGGGTACGCAAATAGTTAAAATCCTCTCCAGAGTAGCAATGCATTTTGCTGCAATAGTCAAAATCAAACATTTATGATTCAGATAGGGCATGTTATTGTAAACAACGTTCCAATTTACTTTTATCATCAAATTTGCTTTGTGCTTTGGTATTCTTAGTTGAAAGCTAAACATAGGTAGGCTCATAAGTTACTTTCTAAACCCTTGAAGGACACATTTTATCTGAATGCATTTGAAAGTGTTTTTACAGCTAAATGGCATTAGTTCATGTGTGCCATATAGATAACATTGTGCTCATGCCGTGGAGTTAATTATGAGAGGGCACTGATTGGCTAAAATGCAAGTCTGCCAAAAAAACTGAAATAAAGGGGCAGTCTGCAGAGGCTTAGATACAAGGTAATCACAGAGGTAAAAAATATAATAATATAACCGTGCTGGTTATGCAAACTGGGGAATAGGTAATAAAGGGATTATCTATCTTTTTAAACAATAAATTATTAAATAATAATTAAATTAATGGCTATTAAATAGAAAATTATGTTTCCTTTTCTAATAATGCTAAATTGGCAGCTGAATCATTTTAATCTTCTGTCTCATGCAGCAAATTTACTATATCAGCACTTGGTATTGCAGCTTCATGCTAGTAATACGTCAGAGTTTCTTCGGCCTTCTAAGCAGCTTCCTCATTCCTTTGTTAGCTGCAAGCATTTACTGTTTTCCTTCCCTTCTCTCTCCCTTCCCCATCCCACCTCTTTCATTTTCACTACCTTTTTACAAGATTTGCAAGTACATTTTGAGAACTTTGCAAGTTTTGTTACACATGGCTGTTTAGTTTTACTAAGCGATCTGTCTCTATCCCTTTTTTAGAGTTTGGTTTTTCTTATTCAGTAAAGTATTTTGTGAGAACCTTACTAACCTTTTACTAGCCATTGTTATCACCAAGCTAGCTTCCATTAGCACATAGATGACTGATAGAATAAGGTAATGGAAGTCACCGGGGCAGGTTTTACTTCCTGGAGCTCGGAATAGAATGCGAACGGCTAAACTTATCACTACTACATTTTCCTGCAAATTTTGAAAGTAACAAAACAACTTTATATTATTTTTAAAGAGGTACTGAAAGTAACACAATGCCTGCTGTATTTGTGGTGTACTAGGAAGGAAATGCTGTAATGTGTTCGCATCCTGTCTTTTCATTTCAATAACGGACAATACATACTTTTTAAACTTTGTCAGAGGTGAACAGAAAACAAACTACTCCTTTTAATAACTGTTCTGTACTAGTCTACATCTATTTCTATATAATTGAGAAAAAAAAAAACATTTTTATATTCTGTCTGTATTGATGTGTGCTTTATTTTTGTAAATGTGTACAAAACTATAGCTTTTGTACTGCGCTTATGGAGGAAGTATGACACTGACAAAATGTTGCAAAAAGTAGGGTGATTACTGGGCAGCAAGAAGGATGATTAGAGAGGCTGGCTACCCATGGGTATTGAGAAACTATAGGGAATTAGAGCGATGTTTGGTTACTGCCCGTTTATTACAATTTGTTTTGTGTGTCTCCATCTAAGCTGTGGGACCGTGTGGCAGAATGGAAGGAAGCTGTGTGTGTCACAAAGAACATCTAAACTTACATAAGCTTTGCAAGAAAGCACATGGTCTCCTACAGCCATGAATGAGACTGACAGACCAAGGACATAGCTCATTCTACCTACTGTAAAGTGTGCAATGGAAATGCCCTCTTTAGAAGTAACAGAGACTCTAGTTATCATAATGAAGTGGCTAGATCTAGGTAGTTACTTTGGTGTAAAACCTGGTTTCTGTTAGAAATATTTACAGGAATTCCAGATTCCAAAACCACATTGAGCTAAATCACACAGCCCCATTAATCAAGCAATTTCTTAAACTACTGAGAGCCAGCTAAGCACATTTGGTGAGCGCATAACAAGAGTCATGTATGTAGCCATCAGTCACCAGCTAGCTCCCAATAGTGCATTGCTGCTGAGAAATATATACATATGATTTTCAACCAAGGACACCAAGAAACCAAAGTTAATTTGATGTTTAGGATTAAATCGAAACGTTTCTTAAAATAACTTGAGTAATGATATATTAATTTTGACTTTCATGGCTAGTTTGAACAGACATTAAAAATTTGCATCGCACATGTGATTGAGCACTATTTGCACACAGTAACATATATATTTTATTAAACCAAGGTTGTTGCAGCTGATATTTGTTTTGAAATTATGTCATGTTTGTGCAAGCTTCTTGGTTTCTACAGCTATATTGATGGATACTGACATGCCCTACAAACAAGTGTCTCCCCCCCCCCCCATGATAAATGAACGTCCATTGTACATTTATTAAAAATAAAACAAAATTGGGATACATTTTAAAATGATGTCTCATTAGATGTAACAAAGGACAAGTGACTTTAATGCCATTTTAAACAAAGAAGAGTGAGATAAAGTATTTGCTGTAATTGTATGAAAAGCTTTTCTCTATAGTATTATTTCAGTTATGTGCACTTTTATGCAAGTGAGGTGTTGTTTTGTTTACCAATGAATTATGCATTTGTTTTTCACTTTAATATTGTAGCCAATGATATTAAAGGTGAAAGATATGATTTGACTTGGTTTTAGCCTTGTACAAGAATAAAATAGTAAAGGGCTCTATAACTTGTTTCGCTCAAAAAAATAATAGGGGGCGCCCTTAATAAGTACAGTGGTATTGGTGATATTAGCAGTGAAAAATTGGTGACAATAGAAGATCAATATACACAGTGGTGGATATTATATCAATGGATTCAAAATATATGATTAAATACAAAATAACATATTCTACAAGTGATGATAAATAAAAAAAGTCCTTAAGTGACTTGTAGATGGTATCAGTGTAGATAAATAGGTGGGCACAATCAGGCAGCTATCTGTAGAGGATCAAGGCCGTGACCCAGGGTCAGTAATTTGCAGTTAAAAGAAGAGGACAGAAGCGCCACATGGCTCAATGTTGTTGGAAATCTTTTGAGGTTATAAGGATGTGATGGTTGCACTCACATGAGATAAGACACCCCTAGTGGTGTAGAAGGAAAGATCTGGGGTCACCCAGAAGACTGACCTCCGGTGGATATGTTGTAATATGTGGAGGATAATACAAAGCACAAAGGGGTGCCTATATGGCCTAGTATTTCTGATGCAAGTGAATAATAATATAATATATGAAATGCACTCACATTTGATGGAGCACCTCCCTTGGTGCTACAGGGGCAAACTGGGGCCGGTATGGTCACCCAGTAGACTAAATCACCGGCATCCAGGAACTCTCAATGGTCCAAAAGCAGATTTAAAGTGTAGATGGTATACCAAAAACAGGCAGCAAGTGGTAAGTAAAATAACTTACTTTATTTAAAAAGTTAAAAATTGTAGCAACACGTTTCTCAGCCAATCAGTGGCTGTTTCATCAGGCTTCACACAAGCTCCTACTTAAAATTCACCTTCCCTAAAGGGACAGTCTAGGCCAAAATAAACTTTCATGATTCAGATAGAGCATGTAATTTTAAACAATTTTCAAATTTACTTTTATCACCAATTTTGCTTTGTTCTCTTGGTATTCTTAGTTGAAAGCTTAATCTAGGAGGTTCATATGCTAATTTCTTAGACCTTGAAGGTCACCTCTTTTCAGAATGCATTTGAACAGTTTTTAACCACTAGAGGGTGTTAGTTCACGTATTTCATATAGATAACACTGTGCTTGTGCACGTGAAATTATCTGGGAGCAGGCAGTGATTGGCTAAACTGCAAGTCTGTCAAAAGAACTGAAGTAAAGGGGCAGTTTGCAGAGGCTTAGATACAAGGTAATCACAGAGGTTAAAAGTATATTAATATAACTGTTGGTTATGCAAAACTGGGGAATGGGTAATAAAGGGATTGCCTATCTTTTAAAACAATAAAAAAAATCTGGTGTAGACTGTCCCTTAAGTGAGTAATAAAGACCAGTAAACACAAACCAAAATAAGTAAGGAGCGCTCAACAAGGGAGCAGTAAAAACTGGAGAAAATATATATTAAGTTGTTATCTATATCATAACGATCTATAGAGGTCAATAAAATCAAGTGCTATTGAACATCAGAATGGTAATATAACAAATTTATTCACACTTATACATATATTAAAAAGCTAACTAGGTTATATACCTTTTAAAATTGGGACGTCTCCCAGTGAGCAGTACCAAATAAAGCCAAAACCCCCTGAGTGAAATATTTAAGTGGTGATAAAAATGTGTCAACTGGGTTGATAGATTTAACAGAGTAACGTGTTCACTCTCTATATCTTCTAGATAAGTGTTTTTTGTAATAGGTGTATAAAAGTGTCTATTGTGCATACAAAAAAAGTATCTTAAGTGCATACAATATAGTATCTCATAAATTGCAATGTTAATTAGTGAATATATAGACTGTATAAAAAAATACTGGCATCAAATTAAAAACATGTTACAACCATTATAATTAATCACTATGTATATACCTCAGCAATAAAAGGCAATAATTTAATCTATCCTGGAAGCCAATGCAATGCTAACTAATCTAAAAAATATTGTTGAAATACTAAAAGGAACCTTTAGATTTATCCGGTAAATCGTCAAGTAGTTTAAAAAGTTCCGTGTTCTCTTATATTATATCCTTAAAATCCTTTCTTAGGTATCAGGTGTATGATAGTCTGAGTACATTAAATAGAAGCACATTTAAACTGTAGTAAATTCAGAGGCCCCTCGCAGCTTTACCCGGGTGCACTCTGTGTGTTAGGCGTGTTGGCTGATGTAAGTAGCGGTTAGCTTTTTTATTCTGTGGTTAACTTATTTTTGTCAGCTGTCCTGGGGAAAAAACGTTGAAGTAATCAGTTACTCACAGTTACGCCACCTATGTTGTGTCTTTCTGTATGGTACGTATATATCACCACAGTAACTTACTGTTAGGCGTCTCTTCTTTAACCGGCACATCCAACTCCGGCTGTATTGGCGTAGTGAGTCTGTCTGTGACGTGTAACTTTCCCCGTCTCCGTCTCTAGGTGAATCCTTAGAGCACGCATGTTCTCAGATGCATGGTAATGAACTGTAGCAGTGGATATTGAACGGCCGTTCAAAAATTCAGATCTTTCACTTGTATTATAGTTCAAGTTCCAAAAGAAGGGGAATAGTGCTTCTATAAAGGTTAATGCGTTTCGCTCATAAGCTGAGCTTTATCAAAACATACTCTTGGTTGTCCATACACTCTTTAAATACCTAAAGCTAGATCCTTATTCGTCACCCATTTAATTGCATTTTAAGGTGGAATGATCTTATTTCGACTTCATAAGAATAAAGGTAGATTTGTCTCTTGTCTGTTTTTCGTGAATTAATCAATTCCTCTTATTTCAGATGTTGCATTTGCTTAACGTTTTTTTTAAAACAGATCTTAGAAAATATATACAAATCCTACAAAATAATAATATTGCCAGAAGAATGTTGCATTGGCTTCTTAACATAAAAAGGAAGAAATTTGTACATTAATCTCAAACGCAACCTACTTGTTATATAATTCCTTTGTTTTATTTTACCAACTTATGGTTATCGATTTTTACATATTTCACTCGTTTTACTTTCCTTGTAATAGGACTTTATAGCCTCTCAATTGACTTATATATAGACATAGAAATGTAACTGAGAGAATTATCTCAAGAGGATATCCTGATTTTGTCCAATTTTTAATCTTAAGGAATAATTTAGCATAAGTGATCTAAATTCTAATCATCCTTATTGCAACTCATAAGCTGTGAATGTAATCGATGTGGCAATAATAATAAAAAAATTTCTCTTGTTAAGTGTATTCAGTCCACGGATCATCCATTACTTATGGGATATATTCCCTTCCCAACAGGAAGTTGCAAGAGGATCACCCAAGCAGAGCTGCTATATAGCTCCTCCCCTCACATGTCATACCCAGTCATTCTCTTGCAACTGACATAGTAGGAAGGTGTGAGAGGAGTGTGGAATTTTTATACTTAATTATTTCTTCAATCAAAAGTTTGTTATTTTAAATGGCACCAGAGTGTGCTGTTTTTTTCTCTCAGGCAGTATTTAGAAGAAGAATCTGCCTGCGTTTTCTATGATCTTAGCAGAAGTAACTAAGATCCACTGGCTGTTCTCGCACATTCTGAGGAGTGGGGTAACTTCAGAAAGGGAATAGCATGCAGGGTCCCCTGCAGATGAGGTATGTGCAGTAGAATATTTTTCTAAGGAATGGAATTGACTAAGAAAATACTGCTGATACCGATGTAATGTAAGTACAGCCTTAAATGCAGTAGCGACTGGTATCAGGCTGATGAATGTATGTACAATAAGTAATTTTCTAAGGAATGGAATTTGACTAAGAAAATACTGTTAATACTGAAGTAATGTATGAGCCTTAACTGCAGTAGAAGCGACTGGTAGCAGGCTTATTAATAACACTACCTAACTTTTAAAGCGCATGTTTAAAACGTTTACTGGCATGTTATTCGTTTTTTGTGAGGTACTTTGGTGATAAATCTTTTGGGGCATGATTTTCCACATGGCTGTCGTTTATTTCTGCATAGAAACGGTTAACTGAGGTTTCCCACTGTTGTAATATGAGTGTGAGGGGCCTATTTTAGCGCTTTTTTGCGCAGTAAAAATTCAGTTACAGTCTTCCTGTTTCTTCCTCCTTGATCCAGGACGTCTCTAGAGAGCTCAGGGGTCTTCAAAATTAATTTTGAGGGAGGTAATCAGTCACAGCAGACCTGTGACAGTGTGTTTGACTGTGATAAAAACGTTAATTGTTAAATTGATTATCCGTTTTTGGGTATTAAGGGGTTAATCATCCATTTGCTAGTGGGTGCAATGCTTTGCTAACTTAATACATTTACTGTGAAAATTTGGTTGCTATAACTGATTTGGTTCATTGTTATTTCAACTGTGACGATTTTTTGTGCTTCTTAAAGGCGCAGTAGCGTTTTTTATATTGCTTGTAAACTTATTGAAAGGATTTTCCAAGCTTGCTAGTCTCATTGCTAGTCTGTTTAAACATGTCTGACACAGATGAATCTGTTTGTTCACTATGTTTGAAGGCCAATGTGGAGCCCCATAGAAATATGTGTACTAAATGTATTGATGTCACTTTGAAAAAAGTCAATTTTTATCTGTAAAGAAATTATCACCAGACAACGAGGGGGAAGTTATGCCGACTAACTCTCCTCACGTGTCAGTACCTTCGCCTCCCTCTCAGGAGGCGCGTGATATGGTGGCGCCAAGTACATCAGAGAGGCCCATACAAATCACTTTGCAAGACATGGCTGCTGTTATGACAGAGGTATTATCTAAATTGCCAGAATTAAGAGGCAAGAGCGATAGCTCTGGGTTAAGGACAGAGCGCGCTGATGATGTGAGAGCCATGTCCGATACTGCGTCACAATTTGCAGAACATGAGGACGGAGAGCTTCATTCTGTGGGTGACGGATCTGATCCAGGGAGACCGGATTCAGAGATTTCTAATTTTAAATTTAAGCTTGAGAACCTCCGTGTATTGCTAGGGGAGGTATTAGCGGCTCTGAATGATTGTAACACGGTTGCAATTCCAGAGAAAGTATGTAGGTTGGATAGATACTTTGCGGTACCGGTGTGTATTGACATTTTTCCTATACCTAAAAGGCTTACAGAAATTATTAGCAAGGAGTGGGATAGACCCGGTGTGCCCTTTTCCCCTCCTCCGATATTTTAGAATTTTTTTTCCAATAGACGCCACCACACGAGACTTATGGCAGACGGTCCCTAAGGTGGAGGGAGCAGTTTCTACTTTAGCTAAACGTACCACTATTCCGGTGGAGGATAGTTGTGCTTTTTCGGATCCAATGGATAAAAAATTAGAAGGTTACCTTAAGAAAATGTTTGTTCAACAAGGTTTTATCTTACAGCCCCTTGCATGCATTGCGCCTGTCACTGCTGCTGCAGCATTCTGGTTTGAGTCTCTGGAAGAGGCCATTCGCACAGCTCCATTGGATGAGATTATGGTCAAGCTTAAAGCACTTAAGTTAGCTAATGCATTTGTTTCTGATGCCGTTGTACATTTAACCAAACTAACGGCTAAGAACTCCGGATTCGCCATCCAGGCGCGCAGAGCGCTATGGCTTAAATCCTGGTCAGCTGACGTGACTTCTAAATCTAAATCGCTTAATATTCCTTTCAAGGGGCAGACCTTATTTGGGCCCGGCTTGAAAGAAATTATTGCTGACATTACTGGAGGTAAGGGTCATACTCTTCCTCAGGACAGGGCCAAATCAAAGGCCAAACAGTCTAATTTTCGTGCCTTTCATAACTTCAAGGCAGGAGCAGCATCAACTTCCTCCGCTCCAAAACGGGAAGGAACTGTTGCTAGTTACAGACAGGGCTGGAAAGCTAACCAGCCCTGGAACAAGGGCAAGCAGGCCAGAAAGCCTACTTCTGCCCCTAAGACAGCATGAAGAGAGGGCCCCCTATCCGGAAACGGATCTAGTGGGGGGCAGACTTTCTCTCTTCACCCAGGCTTGGGCAAGAGATGTCCAGGATCCCTGGGCGTTGGAGATCATATCTCAGGGATATCTTCTGGACTTCAAAGCTTCTCCTCCACAAGGGAGATTTCATCTTTCAAGGTTATCAGCAAACCAAATAAAGAAAGAGGCATTTCTACGCTGTGTACAAGACCTCTTAGTAATGGGGGTGATCCACCCAGTTCCGCAGACGGAACAAGGGCAAGGGTTTTACTCAAATCTGTTTGTGGTTCCCAAGAAAGAGGGAACCTTCAGACCAATCTTGGACCTAAAAATCTTAAACAAATTCCTAAGAGTTCCATCATTCAAAATGGAAACTATTCTAACCATCCTACCCATGATCCAAGAGGGTCAATACATGACCACAGTAGACTTAAAGGATGCCTACCTTCATATACCGATTCACAAAGATCATTATCGGTACCTAAGATTTGCCTTTCTAGACAGGCATTACCAGTTTGTAGCTCTTCCCTTGGGGTTAGCTATGGCCCCGAGAATTTTTACAAAGGTTCTGGGCTCACTTCTAGCGGTGCTAAGACCGCGAGGCATAGCGGTGGCTCCGTACCTAGACGACATTCTGATACAAGCGTCAAGTTTTCAAATTGCCAAGTCTCATACAGAGATAGTTCTGGCATTTCTGAGGTCGCATGGGTGGAAGGTGAACGTGGAAAAAAGTTCTCTATCACCACTCACAAGAGTCTCCTTCCTAGGGACTCTGATAGATTCTGTAGAAATGAAAATTTACCTGACGGAGGCCTGGTTATCAAAGCTTTTAAATGCTTGCCGTGCCCTTCATTCCATTCCACGCCCGTCAGTAGCTCAGTGCATGGAAGTAATCGGCTTAATGGTAGCGGCAATGGACATAGTACCATCTGCGCGCCTGCATCTCAGACCTCTGCAATTATGCATGTTAAGTCAGTGGAATGGGGATTACTCAGATTTGTCCCCTCTACTAAATCTGGATCAAGAGACCAGAGATTCTCTTCTCTGGTGGCTTTCTCGGGTCCATCTGTCCAAGGGGATGACCTTTCGCAGGCCAGATTGGACAATTGTAACAACAGATGCCAGCCTTCTAGGTTGGGGCGCAGTCTGGAACTCCCTGAAGGCTCAGGGATTATGGACTCAGGAGGAGAAACTCCTCCCAATAAATATTCTGGAGTTGAGAGCAATATTCAATGCTCTTCTAGCTTGGCCTCAGTTAGCAACACTGAGGTTCATCAGATTTCAGTCAGACAACATCACGACTGTGGCCTACATCAACCATCAAGGGGGAACCAGGAGTTCCCTAGCGATGTTGGAAGTCTCAAAGATAATTCGCTGGGCAGAGTCTCACTCTTGCCACCTGTCAGCGATCTACATCCCAGGCGTGGAGAACTGGGAGGCGGATTTTCGAAGTCGCCAGACTTTTCATCCGGGGGAGTGGGAACTTCATCCGGAGGTCTTCGCTCAACTGATTCATCGTTGGGGCAAACCAGAACTGGATCTCATGGCGTCTCGCCAGAACGCCAAGCTTCCTTGTTACGGATCCAGCGGCGCTGATAGATGCTCTGGCAGCCCCTTGGGTCTTCAACATGGCTTATGTGTTTCCACCATTTCCGATGCTACCTCGACTGATTGCCAAGATCAAACAGGAGAGAGCATCAGTGATTCTGATAGCGCCTGCGTGGCCACGCAGGCGCTGGTATGCAGATCTAGTGGACATGTCGTCCTGTCCACCATGGTCTCTACCTCTGAGGCAGGACCTTCTAATACAAGGTCCGTTCAACCATCTAAATCTAATTTCTCTGAGGCTGACTGCATGGAGATTGAACGCTTGATCCTATCAAAGCGTGGCTTCTCGGAGTCAATTATTGATACCTTAATACAGGCACGGAAGCCTGTTACCAGAAAAATTTACCATAAGATATGGCGTAAATATTTATATTGGTGCTAATCCAAGGGTTACTCATGGAGTAAGGTTAGGATTCCTAGGATATTGTCCTTTCTACAAGAGGGTTTAGAAAAGGGCTTATCTGCTAGTTCGTTAAAGGGACAGATTTCTGCTCTGTCTATTCTCTTACACAAACGTCTGGCAGAAGTTCCAGACGTCCAGGCTTTTTGTCAGGCTTTGGCTAGGATTAAGCCTGTGTTTAAGACGGTTGCTCCTCCGTGGAGCTTAAACTTGGTTCTTAAAGTTCTTCAAGGGGTTCCGTTTGAACCCCTTCATTCCATTGATATTAAGCTTTTATCTTGGAAAGTTCTTTTTTGATGGCTATTTCCTCGGCTCGAAGAGTCTCTGAGTTATCGGCCTTACATTGTGATTCTCCTTGTCTGATTTTCCATTCAGACAAGGTTGTTCTGCGTACTAAACCTGGGTTTTTACCTAAGGTAGTTTCTAACAGGAATATCAATCAGGAGATTGTTGTTCCATCATTATGTCCTAATCCTTCTTCAAAGAAGGAACGACTTTTGCATAATCTGGACGTAGTCCGTGCCCTGAAGTTCTATTTACAGGCAACTAAAGATTTTCGTCAAACTTCTTCCCTGTTTGTCGTGTACTCTGGTCAGAGGAGAGGTCAAAAAGCTTCGGCAACGTCTCTCTCCTTTTGGCTTCGTAGCATAATACGTTTAGCCTATGAGACTGCTGGACAGCAGCCCCCTGAAAGAATTACAGCTCATTCCACTAGAGCTGTGGCTTCCACCTGGGCCTTTAAGAATGAGGCCTCTGTTGAACAGATTTGCAAGGCTGCAACTTGGTCTTCGCTTCACACTTTTTCAAAATTTTACAAATTTGACACTTTTGCTTCTTCGGAGGCTGTTTTTGGGAGAAAGGTTCTACAGGCAGTGGTTCCTTCCGTTTAATTTCCTGCCTTGTCCCTCCCATCATCCGTGTACTTTGGCTTTGGTATTGGTATCCCATAAGTAATGAATGATCCGTGGACTGAATACACTTAACAAGAGAAAACATAATTTATGCTTACCTGATAAATGTATTTCTCTTGTAGTGTATTCAGTCCACGGCCCGCCCTGTCTTTTTAAGGCAGATCTAAATTTTAATTAAAACTCCAGTCACCACTGCACCCTATGGTTTCTCCTTTCTTGTCTTGTTTCGGTCGAATGACTGGATATGACATGTGAGGGGAGGAGCTATATAGCAGCTCTGCTTGGGTGATCCTCTTGCAACTTCCTGTTGGGAAGGGAATATATCCCATAAGTAATGGATGATCCGTGGACTGAATACACTACAAGAGAAATACATTTATCAGGTAAGCATAAATTATGTTTTTTTGTAAAGAATCCTGGTAAGTTTTTTCATCAATTAATCAAGAAGGGAGATATATCCAATTCAGAGTTTAGCCCCAAAGGTTAGTGTTAGTGTTCATATTATAAATGAGCTAGGCTTCCTTTCTTAACAATTTTTGCTCAGTTACCTCCTCGCCAGTCGGATTTTAATTTGGATATTCCCCAAAATTTTAAATCGTCCAAATTATTCACGAAAGTGGGTGTATAAGTGTATAATTTGCCCTTTTCAATGCAATGTAGGTGTTCACATATGCGTTGTCTGAGGGTCCTTGTTGTCTCTCCAATGTATTGTTTAAGGCATGTGCATATGGTCATTCTGTCTTGATTGGATTATTTTACATTTAGTACTAAATTTACAAGACCTACATCCAAAGCAGGGAAAAAACCTTGTAATAAATTTCCTTGTAGGTCTTTGTCTATGTTCTTTTTTGTATTTTTTAATTCACTTGGGGCTAGTATGTTTTTCATGTTTCTGGCCTTACGATTTACTATCTTAGGGGATCTGGAAATTTTAATCACCTATAATTGGATCTGATTGTAACAGATGCCAGTGTTTACTCATACCTTTTTTCAATACATGGTTATCAATATTATAATCAGTTACCAAAACTACATTTAGTTCATTTTTGTCAACAGGTGCTTTCTTTTCTTTTTTAGAGTAAGTTAATAGGCTGTGTCTTTCTTTTTTATCTACTTGTTCTCTTGCTTTTTCTATTAATTTCTGATTATACCCTCTTTCCCTAAATTTTCTTTCAATAATTTGGACTTGTTCTTCGTAATTAGACAATCTAGAGTAATTTCGTTTTATTCTCATACGTTGGCTTTTTGGTATGTTTTCTTTCCAAAGACTGAGATGGCAACTTTTTGATTGTATTAAATTATTGGCATCAACTTTTTTTAAAATGTGTCTTTGTAATTAAATTATTCTCTACTATTTCTATTTCCAAGTCCAAAAAAGTAATTTTCTCTGTGCTGAGAGCATGGGTAAAGCTAATGCCAATACTGTTCTTATTTATTTCTGCCAAAAAGATGTTTAGATCAGATATTATTCCCTTTCAAATAAAGATAACATCGTCTATATATCTCCTATAGAGCATGAGATTCATCCCTATCCTATGTTTATAAATAAACTCTTTTTCCCATTTACCTAGGAAGAGATTTGCATAGCTGGGGGCGAATCTCGTGCCCATAGCAGTCCCTCTTATTTGTAAGAAGAACGTATTATTAAAAGAAAAATAGTTTTGCTTCAATATAAATTTAATACCTGTTAATATAAATTCTTTCTGATCATTCCTTAGTGAGGTGTCCCTAGTCATAAAGGTATTTACTGCTTCCAATCCTAGTTCATGTTTGATGCTTGTATACAGTGAAGAGACGTCACAAGTACCCATTATTAGACCCTCTTCCCAGTCTAATCTATTCAAGCATTGTAATATATCTGTTGTATCTTTAAGGTAAGAGGGAAGTAGTTTAACATAATGCTGGAGAAATGAATCTATGTACTGTGATAAATTTGCGGTAATCGACCCAATATCCAATGTAATCGGTCGTCCTGGAGGGTTTACTATATCTTTATGTACCATAGGTAGTAAAAAACTGGTACTTTAGGAAATTTTGGGTTAAAAAATTATACTCTCTATTTAGAATAATCACTTTTTCTTTGGCCACATTGAGGATTTGTATCAATCTTCCTGAGAATTTTTTTTGTTGGATCTAATTTGAGTTCTTGATAAGTTTCTGGATCATTAAGAACTCTATTAGCTTCTTGTATCTAAAACTACAACCCCCCCCCACCCTTATCTGCTGGCTTGATCATTAGACTTGTATCTTTCTTAAGATTATCAAGTGTATTTCTTTCTTTCCTTGTCAAATTTTGAGTCGAATGTTTATATAGTTTTGCATTTGCTATGTCTTTTTGTACCAGTCTTTCAGATAGTTACACACTTTTTCCTTTCTCGTTTGTAGGGTAGAAAAGAGATTTGGGTTTTAGATTAGTGTGTTTTATTTCTGTAATTAAATTGGTATTATCAAAGATATTAGAATTTTTTATTATGATATTCCTCTCTATAGAGTTTTTTAAAAAATACGTTTTAGGGTTAATTTCCTTACAAATTGACTTATTTGGATGTGGGTTTTAAACTTATTTATTCTTGTTGTAGGTGCAAAGCTTAATCCTAAATTCAGTACTCTTTCTTCTTTTGTATTTAGTGTCCCTTTACTCAAATTAAAAACTCCTGATTTTACTGCTATTTGGTTCTTTTCATAATTTTTTTAAACCCAAAATTTCCTAAAGTACCAGTTTTTTACTACCTACCTAAGGTACATAAAGATATAGTAAACCCTCCAGGACGACCGATTATGTTGGGTATTGGGTCGATTACTGCAAATTTATCACAGTGCATAGATTAATTTCTCCAGCATTATGTTAAACTACTTCCCTCTTAGCTTAAAGATACGACAGATAAATTACAATGCTTGAATAGATTAGACTGGGAAGAGGGTCTAATAATGGGTACTTGTGACGTCTCTTCGCTGTATACAAGCATCAAACATGAACTAGTGTTAGAAGCAGTAAATACCTTTATGACTAGGGACACCTCACTAAGGAATGATCAGAAAGAATTTATATTAACAGGCATTAAATTTATATTGAATCAAATCTCTTTTTCTTTTAATAGTAAGTTCTTACAGATAAGAGGGACTGCTATGGGCACGAGATTCGCCCCCAGCTATGCGAATCTCTTCCTAGGTAGCATAGGATAGGGACGAATCTCTATAGGAGATATATAGATGATGATATCTTTATTTGGAAGGGAACAATATCTGATCTAAACATCTTTTTGTCAGAGATGAATAAGAACAGTATTGGCATTAGCTTTACCCATGCTCTCAGCACAGAGAAAATTACTTTTTTGGACTTAGATATAGAAATAGTAAAGAATAATTTAATCTCAAATACACATTTTAAAAAAGTTGATGCCAATAATGTAATACATTCGAAAAAGTTGCCATCTCAGTCTTTGGAAAGAAAACATACCAAAAAGCCAATGTATGAGAATAAAACGAAATTGCTCTAGATTGTCTGTCTGATTTACGAAGAACAAGTCCAAATTTTTGAAAGAAAAGAAGACAGCCTATTAACTTACTCTAAAAAAGAAAAGAAAGCACCTGCTTAACTAAATGTATTTTTGGTAACTGATTATAATATTGATAACCATGTATTGAAAAAAAGTATGAGCAAACACTGGCATCTGTTATAATCAGATCCAATTATAGGTGACTTAATTTCCAGATCCCCTAAGATAGTATATTTTAAGGCCAGAAACATGAAAAACATACTAGCCCTATGTGTATTCAAAAATACAAAAAAGAACATAAACAAAGACCTACAAGTAAATTTATTACAAGGTTTTTTTCCCCTGCTTTGGATGTATTTCTTGTAAATTTAGTACTAAATGTAAAATAATCCAATCAAGACAGAACAACTATATTCACCAAATTAAAGAAACTATAAGGTGCCAAGACAAGGGCATAGTCTACTTAATGAGTGCACATGCCTTAAACAATACACTGAAGAGACAACAAGGACCCTCAGACAATGCATATGTGAACACCTACATTGCATTGAAAAGGGCAAATTAGGTACCCACTTTCGTGAAGTTCATAAGAATAATTTGGGCGATTTCAAATTTTAGGGAATATCCAAATTAAAAGCAGACTGGCGAGGAGGTAATTTTGAGCAAAAATTGTTAAGAAAGGAAGCCCAGCTCATTTATAATATGAAAACACTCCATCCTTTTGGGCTAAACTCTGAATTGGATATATCACCCTTCTTTGATGAAAAAACTTCCCAGGATTCTTTACAATTTTTTTTTATTATTATTGCCACATTGATTACATTCACAGGTTATGAGTTGCATTAAAGAAGATTAGAATTTAATCACTTATGCTAAATTATGCCTTTTAAAAAAAAAAATGGATTAAATCAGGATATCCTCTTGAGATAATTCTCTATTACATTTCTATGTCCATATATTAGACAATTGAGAGGCTATAAAGTCCTAATACAAGGAAAGTAAAACAAGTGAAATATGTAAAATCGATAAACATAAATTGGTAAAATAAAACGGAATTCTATAACTAGTAGGTTGCGTTTGGGATTAATGTACAAATGTATTCTTTTTTATGTTAATAAGCCAATGCAACATTCTTCTGGCAATATTATTATGTTGTAGGATTTGTATTTTCTAAGATCTGTTTTAAAAATAAACATTAAGCCAATGCAACATTTGAAATAAGAGGAATTGATTATTTCACGAAAAAAGACTAGATAAATCCACCTTTATTCTTATGAAGTTGAAATAAGATCATTCCACCTTAAAATGCAATTAAATGGGTGATGAATAAGGATTTAGCTTTAGGTATTTAAAGAGTGTATGGACAACCAAGAGTATGTTTTGATAAAGCTCAGCTTATGAGCGAAACGCGTTAACCTTTTATAGAAGCACTATTCACCTTCTTTTGGGACTTGAACTATAATAAAATTGAAAGATCTCAATCTTTAAATGGCCGTTCAATATCCACTGCTACAGTTCATTACCACGCATCTGAGAACATGCATGCTCTAAGGATTCACCAAGAGCCGGAGACGGGGAAAGTTACACGTCACAGATGGACTCACCACGCCAATACAGCCAGAGTTGGATCTGACGGTTAAAGAAGAGATGCCTAACAGTAAGTTACTGTGGTGATATATATACGTACCATACAGAAAGACACAACATAGGTGGCGTAACTGTAACGGATTACTTCAAAGTTTTTTCCCCAGGACAGCTGACAAAAATAAGTTAACCACAGAAAAAAAAAGCTAACCGCTACTTACATCAGCCGACACGCCTAACACACAGAGTGCACCCAGGTAAAGCTGCGAGGGTAGCGAGGGGCCACTGAATTTACTACAGTTTAACTGTGCTTCTATTTAACATACTCAGACCTGATACCTAAGAAAAGGTTTTAAGGATATAATATAAGAGAACACAGAACTTTTTAAAGTACTTGATGATTTACCGGATGAATCTAAAGGTTCCATTTAGTATTTCAACAATAGTTTTTAGATTAGTTAGCGTTGCATTGGCTTCCAGGATATATTTGATTATTGCCTTTTATTGCTGAGGTATATACATAGTGATTAATTATAATGGTTGTAACATGTTTTTAATTTGATGCCAGTATTTTTCATACAGTCTATATATTCACTAATTAACATTGCAATTTATGAGATACTATATTGTATGCACTTAAAGGGACAGTCTACCATAGAATTGTTATTGTTTTAAAAGATAGATAATCCCTTATTGACCCATTCCCCAGTTTTGCATAACCAACACAGTTATATTAATATACTTTTTACCTCTGTGATTACCTTGTATCTAGGAACTTTCTTCCAGCCCCTTGATCACATGACTGTGATTGTTTATTATCTATTGTCTTAAATTTAGCATTGTTTTGTGCTAAATCTTAAATAACCCCCTGCGTCTGAACACAGTGTTATCTATATGACCCATGTGTACTTTCTGTCTCTTTGTGTTGAAAAGAGATTTAAAAAGCATGTGATAAGAGGCAGCCCTCAAAGGCTTAGAAATTAGCATATGAGCCTACCTAGGTTTAGTTTAAACTAAGAATACCAAGAGAAAAAAACAAATTTGATGATAAAAGTAAATTGGAAAGTTCATTAAAATTAAAAGTCCTATCTGAATAATGAACGTTTAATTTATACTAGACTGTCCCTTTAAGATACTTTTTTGTATGCACAATAGACACTTTTATACACCTGTTACAAAAAACACTTATCTAGAAGATATAGAGAGTGAACACGTTACTCTGTTAAATCTATCAACCCAGTTGACACATTTTTATCACCACTTAAATATTTCACTCAGGGGGTTTTGGCTTTATTTGATACTGCTCACTGGGAGACGTCCCAATTTTAAAAGTTTTATAACCTGTTCAGCTTTTTAATATATGTATAAGTGTGAATAAATGTGTTATATTACCATTCTGATGTTCAATAGCACTTGATTTTATTGACCTCTATAGATCGTTATATATCCATATAGATAGCAACTTAATATATATTTTCTCCAGTTTTATACTGCTCCCTTGTGGAGCGCTCCTCACTTATCATTTTGGTTTTTGATTTTAGCATTCACAACAGGTCTGTAGTGTTGTTGTTGATTTTTTAATTTAGCTTTAAAGTAATAGTTTGAGCAACATTATTGCTCTTAGCAAATGCTTTATATTTCCCCTGACATGTGTAATGGTTCTGGTTGTGTCCAGCTGAAGACAGTTGCAGGTCAGGAATGAGCAGACTAAACCAGAGTTTTAAAACAATATAATTTTAAAATAATCTAAAATTAGGCAACAACTATAATACTCACAAGAGATGAAAAAAACAAGTTCATAGCAGGCTAGAGTTCATACATGGTTATTTTCACTATCTGTCTATCAATCAATTATATGTGCACCTGCCTAATTAGACACCTGTACATAGGGCAAGGCAGAAGAGTAACTAATACTGGAGTGTTTAGACAGAGTTTGTATACCACAGTGGGGGGTGGTGTGAGTGCTATCTATATAGGTATATGCTTAAA
>NC_069500.1:465764997-465767497 GCF_027579735.1 Bombina bombina | reverse complement strand
CTTGAAGGTCACCTTTTTCTCAGGGCATTTTGACAGTTTTTCTCCACTAGAAGGTGTTAGTTCATGTGTGTCATATAGATAACACTGTGCTCATGCATGTGGAGTTCCAGGGAGCCAGCTCTGATTGGCTAAAATGGATGTTTGTCAAAAGAACTGAAATAAGAGGTCAGTTTGCAGAGGCTTAGATACAAGATATTCACAGAGATAAAAAAAAGTGGCATTTACTACCTCCTCAGGTAATGAGTATAACAATTTGATTGTTTTTACAGTTGCTGGAGATTAAATTTACTTTCCTCCCGCCTTAAATTTAAAATGTGTCACAAACTATTTTCTTGGAATAAACAGTGCTTCCGCTATCTCTTTATATGGGCCTTGATTATATTTACATAAAGTAATCATGTCACCTCTCAAGCGCCTTTCGTTTTCTAGAGAAAACAGACCCAGTTTGGCTCTCCTCAAAGCTTAAATTCTCCATACCCCTTATATGTTTTGTGGCTCTTCTCTGAACTTTTTCTAAGTCTGCAATTTTTTTTTTTTTGAGATTGGTCCCGAGAACTGCACTCTATACTAAAGGTGAGGTCTTACCGGGGATTTATATAGTGACAGAATTATGCTTTCCTCCCTTGCAATGTTGTAATAGTTGGTTTTAACTACACAACACACAATTCAATTTTTTATATTACATTTCGAAATAGTTTACTCTCTCTTTAAGTGAGGGTAACCTGCACTTCTTGACCAACACAGCAGCAATTTAAAGTGAATGTAAATTTGAATGAATAAGTGCCTGCTTCTCATGCTGTACTTAGTAGATCAAAGATGAAACCCACTTTCTCCAATTATTGTGTGGCCGGACGAGCTGGATGCCTTGGGATGCTCGCAACGATTGGAGTAAGCCGGTTTTGTCTTTGCGGTGCTAAGTACAGAGGAGCTGCGGGCGGAGGATCGCCAGTCTGGTTTTCCTAAAGGAAAAGGTTAGTATTTTTAAAAAAAAAAAAAAAAAGCTTCAATGTAAATTTTAGTGAATGAAAGTGCCTATGTTTTTAATAGTATTTTTTAAAACCAGGCACTTATTCATTAAACTTTACATTCACTTTAACGCCTTATTAATGACCACAGCACTTTTCAATTTTCTGTCTGTTTGGGACCAAGGCTATTTTTACATTTTTGCTGTGTTTGTGTTTAGCTGTAATTTTCCTCTTACTCATTTAATGTACCCACACATATTATATACCGTTTTTCCTGTCATTAAATGGACTTTCAAAAGATACTATTATTTTCATCATATTTTATAATTTGTTATAAAAAAAAATACAAAATATGATGAAAACATGGAAAAAAACACACTTTTTCTAACTTTGACCCCCAAAATCTGTTACATCTACAACCACCAAAAAACACCCATGCTAAATAGTTTCTAAATTTTGTCCTGAGTTTAGAAATACCCAATGTTAACATGTTCTTTGCTTTTTTTTGCAAGTTATATGGCAATAAATACAAGTAGCACTTTGCTATTTCCAAACCCCTTTTTTTTCAAAATTAGCACTAGTTACATTGGAACACTGATATCTTTCAGGGATCCCTGAATATCCCGTGACATGTATATATATTTTTTTAGAATACATCTCAAAATATTGATCTAGGCCCATTTTGGTATATTTCATGCCACCATTTCACCGCCAATTGCGATCAAATAAAAAAAATTGTTCACTTTTTCACATTTTTTTTCACAAACTTTAGGTTTCTCACTGAAATTATTTACAAACAACTTATGCAATTATGGCATAAATGGTTGTAAATGCTTCTCTGGGATCCCCTTTGTTCATAAATAGCAGACATATATGGCTTTGGCTTTGCTTTTTGGTAATTAGAAGGCTGCTAAATGCCACTGCGCGCCACACGTGTATTATGCCCAGCAGTGAAGGGGTTAATTAGAGAGCATGTAGGGCGCTTCTAGGGTTAATTTTAGCTTTAGTGTAGTGTAGTAGACAACCCCAAGTATTCATCTAGGCCCATTTTGGTATATTTCATGCCACCATTTCACCGCCAAATGCGATCAAATTAAAAAAAAAAGTTACATTTTTCACAATTTTAGGTTTCTCACTGAAATTATTTACAAACATCTTGTGCAATTATGGCACAAATCATTGTAAACATCACATGTATATTATGGCTAGCAGTGAAGGGGTTATTTAGGTAGTTTGTAGGGCGTTTGTAGGGTTAATTTTAGCTTTAGTGTAGTAGACAACCCAAAGTATTGATCTAGGCCCATTTTGGTATATTTCATGCCACCATTTCACCGCCAAAAGCGATCAAATAAAAAAAAAATTGTTCACTTTTTAACAAACTTTTTCACAAACTTTAGGTTTCTCACTGAAATTATTTACAAACAGCTTGTGCAATTATGGCACAAATCATTGTAAATAATTCTCTGGGATCCCCTTTGTTCAGAAATAGCAGACATATACTGTATGACTTTGGCGTTGCTTTTTGGTAATTAGAA